>NC_134694.1:7817751-8117751 GCF_050947455.1 Rhinoderma darwinii
TGTTTCCGATTTTTCAGCCGTTTTTCAAGACGTTTACGGCCCGAAAAATAGCTAAAAAGAGGTTGTGTGAACATACCCTTATTCTTACCTGTCCTAGTGTTGTCCCTTCAGGAGGGTCGGCAGTGAAGCAGCGGGATGTGTTGCAAGGACTCTGCTAGTGCGCCCGCTGCAAAGACTTGTGGTATATGGTACAATGAGGTTGTATGGGATTCACGAAAGGGGCCACCATTTTTCCTGTCGGGGTTCTGGAGCATTAGGTTCTAGAGTAGAGGACTTTATTATGGTCATGAGTGTTTTCTTATAAGATATGTCATGTTTTGGAGACGTCATGTGACAACCCCATATACATTCTTATTCTGCTATAGAAAACAAGGCGGAACAGACAGATAATTCCTTCTATATGAGGAATACAGTCCGGGTGAGCGCTTTGTGCAGATGACACAGCCGTGCCCCGGGGCTAAGGCAGGTACCAGGCGATAACATCATTATGCAGCAAACTGTTATATAGCAACCGTGCGTAGACCACGCCCAGGCCCACCAGTCCAGGTACAGCTGTACCTCCATTATTTCAGGTAAACTACCTAACCTCTTTTTTTTAGGATTTAAAGGGCATCTGTCTCTTTAAGAGACCAGTTTTAATTATATAACGTCTTATCAAAGATAAACTGGTGGATTTAGTTGCCCACTCATTACTTCTGCACACCTGCCCAGGATACTGTAGTCCACAAAAATTATACTGCCCCCTGCTGGTTACCAGATTATTATCTCTGCAGCAAATGGTGCCTTAGGTAGGGTGTGGAAAAATTCATGGCCTCCTCGACTCCCAGAAAAGGCGGTTTTTCTCCTGTATTAGCTGTGATAGCATTGGTGGTTCAGGGATGGCAGCAGGGACTGGCATCTGCCCCTGATATCTGCACAGTAGCGAGTGTGTAGTTGCAGCATGTGTTCTGTGCAATGATAGTGGCCAACCTTCTATGCTGGCACTGATATAGGGGAGACTGTGGATGGCACTGATAGAGAGGAGATTGTGGCTGGCCCTGATATAGGGGAGACTGTGGCTGGCACTGATATAGGGGAGACTGTGGATGGCACTCATATAGGGGACACTGTGGCTGGCACTGATATAGGGGAGACTGTGGATGGCACTGATATAGGGGAGACTGTGGCTGGCCCTGATATAGGGGAGACTATGGCTGGCACTGATAGAGGGGATACTGGGGCTGACCCTGATATAGGGGAGACTGTGGATGGCACTGATATAGGGGACACTGTGGCTGGCACTGATATAGGGTACAATGTGGCTGGCATTGATATAGGGGACACTGTGGCTGGCACTGATATAGGGGACACTGTGGCTGGCACTGATATAGGGTACAATGTGGCTGGCATTGATATAGGGGACACTGTGGCTGACACTGATATAGGGGCACTGTGGCTGGCGCTGATAGAGGGGAGACTGTGGATGGCACTGATATAGGGGAGACTGTGACTGGCCCTGATATAGGGGAGACTGTGGATGGCACTCATATAGGGGACACTGTGGCTGGCACTGATATAGGGGAGACTGTGGATGACACTGATATAGGGGCACTGTGGCTGGCGCTGATAGAGGGGTCACTGTGACTGGCAATAATTAATATGTTGGTGGGTGGGACTGTGCAAAGGTGTAACTTAAAGCTTCTGGGCCCCAACGCAAAATCTATAACAGGGTCCCCCACCTACCATATATAATTTATAATACTGGTGTCTTCTTAAGCAGCAGAGGGGCTTTTGGCCCCCCTCAGCACTAAGGCCCAGTAGCGAATGGTTCCTCTGCTTCCCCTATAGCTATAATTTTGGCACATTTCTTGTACTGTTATGGGGTCACTGTATCTGGCACTGTTTTAGGTTTTCTGCACTAATCCAGAAGGGTATTAGGTTGGGGTTTTCTTCCCTACACATGACCCGAGACAGGTCACATCCCCAACAGATTAAGGGGGGCGGTATACCCGTGTGCCGCCCTCATGAACTCGCTGAGGTGATTTCTCAAGACTTGGCAGGCGAAGCTCTGGGTGGTCAGGTTTAGGATTACAGTTTGGATTTATTACTTTATTATTTTTTACACTGCGGTCTTCCCATATAATGGGGGCTGCCATACAAAGGAAAACCTGAAAGGCACGACTGGCATCTCGGCAATTACGCGTTCAATCACGAGACAATGATGGCTTTTCTTCAGGACGCCTCTGCAGGAATCCCGCGCTTTGTAACCCCATCGTACATTTTTTGGGGTCCCCGGGTCCTCATCTTTCCCGATATTTGGTATTTCCGATGTACGGAGATGGATGGCGTTCCTCCACGGGTCACATTACTCTATACTGCAGAGTCATCGTGAGGCTGGGTCACCATAATATATTCCATATAAATAAATATCCCGTCCCGCAAGAAGCAATAAGTGTATATCCCGGGGGCCGAACTGTTGTATCCGGTCAGTGTGTAGAAATGAGCGCTTAGAACAAAACATGGAAAATTCTTACCAGACCGCAACAAACACTCCGGCTTCCTGTTTCTGTCCCACTTTCCATTTACCAAAGCCCTGGAGGTGACGGCCCGAGATATTTGTGTGTCCCGTCTATTCATATATTCATCACTGGAAAGAGATAGGAGTGAAATTAAGAAAATTCTCAGAATTATTACAAAATTGTGCAGTGCGGTACCCAACGAAAAAGTTCTGTTTCTTTAAATAGAACCCCCTTCACTCCTACATGTAGGTTTTTGTGTGGACAATCTGTGTGATTGAGTATCTAGTACAGTTTTTGTGTGTCAGTCTTCACTGTAGTTCTAGGATTATATTCATAACTACCAGAGTAGCAGACGTAGCAGCTGTTATGGGGTCCAGCATCAAATTCAGTCCCCCTCCACTAGGATTCTCAGAGGAGAGAAACCGAAGAAGCAGATGGACGGGAGGCAATGGAAAGTAGAATTCAGAACAATGAACGACGAGGGAGGGTATGAAAATATACAGGATACAGAGCAATATAGTGGTCATTGCTGAGCATGCCCTCAAGACGGGGCACTATGGTTACTTGTTACAACCCTAATTCTATTTCTGAACCATGAAGCTCAGGATGAACAAACCTATAGGATTAAATAGTGAAGGGAACTGCAAAAAATGGGGTCACATTTATATCCCATACAACCCCACGGTAAGTCCTATTGTGAATCAATATAAATGGGCAGATTTATGTATGACCACGCCCCTCAAGCCCCGCCCCTTGAGGGATCCAAGTGATAGATGCAGTTATGATGGGGTTAATTTGTATACACAGTTTATATTTGTGAATGTTGCTCGTACCTCTTTGATTTTAGGTAATTTCTGCATTTCCGCTGCAGGGCCCTTTAAATGATTACGCACCGGTGTTAGATATGCCCAATTATTAAACGAGTCATGACATTAATGAGATATTTGTCAGTAAAGTGTTACAAGATTACCCAACTTTATTTCATCTTTAGACGTTGAAATTGCAATATCTCAAATCAAAAACGGGGAATCCTTCAGGTGGTGGGTGATACGACCGCTGCCAAGACTATCTGACGCCAAAGTCATCGGGAAAAGTAAGAATGTGTCAGCAGGAAGACGGCTTCATCCGCTGCAATATTCTGATTGGTCGCTGACTAGGTCATTAGCCGCATACATTGGAATGTGCCGGCAGTAGGTTACATGTAGGTGACTACAAGACACAAGCATTTCAAGTATGATAAGACTTCCTTTAAAGGGGAAGTCCACCTTAAAAATATCTGACACCGTGACACGTCAGAAGAGGTTAGCGGCCATATTGGTTGGCACTCCGCTTCCCAGAACCTGATGTATCTAAGCAGCGGCTCAACAATATTGTGACATCAAAAAGTGTTAACAAGAAAAGCGATGGCCATGATGATAATATAACTATTTAAGGATGTTAGATAGAGGGGCGGAGCTGTGACAACTTCAAGCTTCTTCAACTTCACGATTCTTTAACTTTAAGCTTTTTCATAAAAAATTCAAAGAATATTCACCAACATTTGAATCCGAAATTGTGGGACCTTTAGAAACTCTACCAACACAGCAAGACACGCCCCTTTTAATGCAAAAATTGTATTAACCAACCCTCTTTTTTGGTTTGTTTTAAGGGGACAATCTTAGGAAAAACTGGACTTTTGGCAGGTAAGTCATAGGTTGCCATAAATGGTATACTACATATGTAACATAGTAGATTGGAGCTGGGCAACCGTAAAAAGGCGGAGCTGTGACAACGTCAAGCTTCTTCATAAAGGATAGAGTGGTTGTCAAATAATACTCACCAACATTTCAATCCCAAATTACAGAACATTTAGAAGCCCCGACCCTGTTCCACCAGGGAATGCCTACAAAACTGCAATGAACACCCCTCTTAATGCATAAATTGCCTTAGCTCCGCCCCTTAACGGCAAACTTTTGTGGTGTGTTTCGAGGGATAGTCCTGAAAAAAGTGTCACTGTTGGCAAGTATGTTACATATTGTCATAAACAGTATGGTAAGTATGTGAAAATGGTAGATTAGGGGGAAAGTAACAGAAAAAGGGGCGGAGCTGTGACAACCTCAGGCTTTTTCCCTAATTTTTTTTTTTCTTCTTTCTTATTTGCTTTACTAAGGAAGTTTCTTGGTTTTAATCATGTTGTTATCTAATCAGTTAGGCAAAGAAACATGAGATTTGTGTACATAGTGACTATAAATATACAACCAGCTAAAGAAAAAAATCTAAATGGTTATTATTCTTTATTAATTATTGTGTAATTCAGATGTGTATTTTATAATCTTTTGAGTCACGGACAATTACCTAGGTCCAATAATCAGGAAGTGATTTCTGGATTAAAGGAATTTCCCTATATATATTACTTTAACTGTTGCCATTTATTTGCTATAGGTTTGGCTGGGATCAACTGAAAGGTCACTCGCTACTTATCTTGGCTTTTATTATCCTGAAACAAAAAAAATTCTCTTTATTGTGGCCGTCCATTCATAGTTCATAAATGATATCATCAGCGGGCGGGTAGGGTGTTCCTGTACTAAACAATCACAACGTTTACAGGTGAATCACCTGAGAGGTGAGAATATGAACGAAACCAGAAACGGTCCACACAATGTTCAGCATCAAAAATTCGGAACTATTTTTGTGCATAAAATTGCCCAGATTACAAGGAATACTCATGTGTTAACATAAAAAAAACACACACACACACACACACACACACACACACACACACTATAAGAATATGTTAATTTCCCCATGTAATATAATTTGCAAAATTACAAAAGATAAAAAAAAGATAAAAAAGCCCTTCCCAAAAAATAAAAAAAAATCCCAATAATGTGCACAGCCGTGGTGCATTGATACGAGAGCTATGAATTCATCACTGCATGACCAGAAAGATCTGCTATTCAGGAGCCTGGGAAAGCTGAGTGACGACATCTGTGGAGCTGTAATACTGACCATATCATTTGTCACCCAGCTTTCCCGTAATCAGATTTACTCAAATAAAACAGATGAATAGAACATCTCACAATAAGGACTTATTATTTGATTTTAAGGGAAAAGCTAGTGCATATATTTAAGGTTTTATATGTGATGTGGCAGTGATGGGGTTAATATTTTATCCAAAGTTTCGGATTCTGTTTTGGTTGCTGACCGAAATGAATGGGTCGACGTCAGGACAATTGTTCGGCTGCAGCACATGACGACAGAGGGATTGCAGCTTATGTGTGTGATACCTTTTATAGAAGACAATCGGCCTCCAGACTAGAAATATCACTAATTGTTTTCACCCTCAGGAAGGGAATCTGGTGCTTTGTAGAACTACAAGTACCAGCATGCTCTGTCATGTCTTCAAATGTCTAGTTTAGAAACCCTACTACAAAGAGTGTCTCTCTCTCTCTGGAGGACCCAGAACATCTGGACATTACATAGACAGCCCATTAATTTCAGGTTGAACTGTGTAATGCTTCATTTCTCCTGTGGTGGTGCTGCAGGGAAATTGAACACTTGTTGCAGGGTACCCCACAATTACAGCTGATTGCTGGGGGTCTGAGAGGCAGGACAGATTGTAATCCACCATGATCAGTGACGCTACTAACAGGGCTCTGACCAAAGTGCAGAACCCCTTTTATTTTATTTAATCGATCACCCTAAAAAAATTCTCAGTAAAATATAAATCGTCGTCTTCTGTCGAGTAAAAAAATTATTATCACCTCTTAGTTATATACGCTCCTGGAAAAGCTGGGTAGAAATGAATATGACCGCAGTTACAGCTCCCTTCAGGGGTTGTCACTCAGCTTTCCCAGACTCCTGAACGGCAAACTAGCTATTTCTACACGACCACAGCACCCTACTCCTGTTTTCCTGATGAACCAGATTCATTTGCCATTCAGGAATCTGAGTGGAACAGCAATGACGCCAACATTGATCGTCACCCAGCTTTCCCAGTATCAGATATAGATTAAAAAAAACAATTCTCAAGTACTCAACGACTAGACTAAATACAGTTGTAGCAAACCCTCAGCTGTGAGAAGCTGAGCTATACAAGTTTTCAGCCACTGGATGAAGCAATAATGAATGCATATGTTTCTGTTCACTGACAGCAAGCAGAGATCTTACAAACGGAAAGGCATTGATACACAAAGTATCTGAGCACTTTGTTGTACAATGATTATGCTTCATTTACTCAGAAATTCTATTCACTTCCAGGTATGAAAATATCCATTACTGTTTTACATAAGGGAGGATCCAGTAAAAGCAATCGATCATTAAAGGGCCGGTTCATCTCTAGTCGACCCACGCTTACATTAGAAAACTGCCTAATCAGCAATCACTTAATTCCTTTTATCCGTAGTCGAGACATTCCAATAGTCCAGAATCTGGCTGCAGTACTAAAAGATAATCCGGAACCCCCACAACCAGTTTCCTAATCCTTATAAGAAAATGTCATACTCTATTCCATAGCTATCCAATAATCCTGAATATGTGATAATCTGACAAATGTCAATTTACACTAATTCCGGATTAATGTTTTCTATTACCTTGTAGCAAACCCTCAGCGGTGGGCGGTTTACATTCACTGACAGCAAGCAGAGATTTTGAAAATTGGGAGAAAATGATACACAAAGTATTTTAGAAAGCTTTATTTATATTAAACTGGAAAATTCCTTCAAGGAGAACAAGCTCCGCTCTCGGGGTTGACATCCCGCCGGGGTCTCTGTGTGTCACCGCTCTGCCACTCCATGCAGTGAATAGTGATGGGGCGTCGTTGTTCCTCGATGTTCCTGCCGCCAGTTAAGATGTATGACTTTGCGTTTGTCCAGGTGACGCACTTGACACTTGAGGCCGCAGTGTCCCAGAGGGTTTGTCCTGGCTCCGTCATGCAGAACAGGTGCTCCGGACGCCGTTTCCTTTCTTCCTTCAGCCGCGTCTCTTTGTTCTTTTCTTAGAATGACGTAGAAAACTGCAGAAAAACAAGTGCCCGCGGTGGGCAGCGAGTGGATGAATGTTAAAGGAGTTGTTTAATGAAGGCAACCCCTGTCCATATACCCTATTAGAGCATATGGACATAATAGGGGGGGTCACTGCACGGGACCCCTCTTTATGAACCAGAACACAGAGCCGCTCAGTAGAATTATATGGTCGTCCCGGTGGCCGGTGGTTGGAGCTGTGTTTTTCTGATAAAAAGCTCCAAATCCTCTGCATAGTCATAGAAGTAAATGATAACATTCGGGTTTCCTGCCGCCACCACTAGGGGGAGCTCACTGCATACTGTATATACATTAAACACAATAATAACACAGTATGCAGAGAGCTCCCCCTATTTTCTGTGAACGAGGCCATATAACCGGATAGGTCATCAGTATATGATTGGCGGGGGTCCGACATGCAATGCTTGCATTCAAGTGAATAGGACCAGAGCTGCAGTTCTGTAGCACATCTGCTTCCGGCTCCGTACACTGCATACTGTGCAATAACATCTGGTGCCTGCAGGCAGCCAGAGCAGCTGATCGGTGCGGGGTCCGGGGTCCGGGTGTTGACAACCCCTTTAAGTCTACGGGACGACATTCATTTTTTTTGCGTTTTTGTCTGATAAGGATCCGATATCAAGTAACTCAATCTCTCAACATTTTAAAATCTCTGCTTGCTGTCAGTGAACAGCAACACTCATATTCATTATTATTATTATTAATAAACATCAACATTCGTGTTCACATCCACAGCGTTAAGGGTATGTGCACACGAGAAGTGGCTTTTACGTCTGAAAAGACAGACTGTTTTCAGGAGAAAACAGCTGGGTCGTTTCAGACGTAAAAGCTCCTCCTCGCATTATGCGAGGCGTCTTTGACGCTCGTAAATCTTGAGCTGCTCTTCATTGACTTCAATGAAGAACGGCTCAAATTACGCTGCATATAATTTATAGAAGTGTCCCGCATATAATGTATATAAGTGTCCTGCATATAATGTATAGAAGTGTCCCGCATATAATGTATATAAGTGTCCCGCATATAATGTATATAAGTGTCCCGCATATAATGTATATAAGTGTCCCGCATATAATGTATATAAGTGTCCCGCATATAATGTATATAAGTGTCCCGCATATAATGTATATAAGTGTCCTTCATATAATGTATATAAGTGTCCTGCATATAATGTATATAAGTGTCCTGCATATAATGTATATAAGTGTCCCGCATATAATGTATATAAGTGTCCCGCATATAACGTATATAAGTGTCCTGCATATAATGTATATAAGTGTCCTGCATATAATGTATATAAGTGTCCCGCATATAATGTATATAAGTGTCCCGCATATAATGTATATAAGTGTCCCGCATATAATGTATATAAGTGTCCTGCATATAACGTATATAAGTGTCCCGCATATAATGTATATAAGTGCCCCGCATATAATGTATATAAGCGTCCTGCATATAATATATATAAGTGTCCTTCATATAATGTATATAAGTGCCCCGCATATAATGTATATAAGTGTCCTGCATATAATGTATATAAGTGTCCCGCATATAATGTATATAAGTGTCCTGCATATAATGTATATAAGTGTCCTTCATATAATGTATATAAGTGTCCCGCATATAATGTATATAAGTGTCCTGCATATAATGTATATAAGTGTCCCGCATATAATGTATATAAGTGTCCTGCATATAATGTATATAAGTGTCCTTCATATAATGTATATAAGTGCCCCGCATATAATGTATATAAGTGTCCTGCATATAATGTATATAAGTGTCCCGCATATAATGTATATAAGTGTCCTGTATATAAGTGTCCTGCATATAACGTATATAAGTGTCCCGCATATAACGTATATAAGTGTCCCGCATATAACGTATATAAGTGTCCCGCATATAATGTATATAAGTGTCCCGCATATAATGTATATAAGTGTCCCGCATATAATGTATATAAGTGTCCCGCATATAATGTATATAAGTGCCCTGCATATAATGTATATAAGTGTCCCGCATATAATGTATATAAGTGCCCTGCATATAATGTATATAAGTGTCCCGCATATAATGTATATAAGTGTCCCGCATATAATGTATATAAGTGCCCGCATATAATGTATATAAGTGTCCCGCATATAATGTATATAAGTGTCCCGCATATAATGTATATAAGTGTCCCGCATATAATGTATATAAGTGTCCCGCATATAATGTATATAAGTGCCCTGCATATAATGTATATAAGTGTCCCGCATATAATGTATATAAGTGTCCCGCATATAATGTATATAAGTGTCCCGCATATAACGTATATAAGTGTCCTGCATATAATGTATATAAGTGTCCCGCATATAATGTATATAAGTGCCCTGCATATAATGTATATAAGTGTCCCGCATATAATGTATATAAGTGTCCTGCATATAATGTATATAAGTGTCCCGCATATAATGTATATAAGTGTCCCGCATATAATGTATATAAGTGTCCCGCATATAATGTATATAAGTGTCCCGCATATAATGTATATAAGTGCCCCGCATATAATGTATATAAGTGTCCCGCATATAATGTATATAAGTGCCCTGCATATAATGTATATAAGTGTCCTGCATATAATGTATATAAGTGTCCCGCATATAATGTATATAAGTGTCCCGCATATAACGTATATAAGTGTCCTGCATATAATGTATATAAGTGTCCTGCATATAATGTATATAAGTGTCCCGCATATAATGTATATAAGTGTCCCGCATATAATGTATATAAGTGTCCTGCATATAACGTATATAAGTGTCCTGCATATAATGTATATAAGTGCCCCGCATATAATGTATATAAGTGTCCTGCATATAATATATATAAGTGTCCTTCATATAATGTATATAAGTGCCCCGCATATAATGTATATAAGTGTCCTGCATATAATGTATATAAGTGTCCCGCATATAATGTATATAAGTGTCCTTCATATAATGTATATAAGTGTCCCGCATATAATGTATATAAGTGTCCTGCATATAATGTATATAAGTGTCCCGCATATAATGTATATAAGTGTCCTTCATATAATGTATATAAGTGCCCCGCATATAATGTATATAAGTGTCCTGCATATAATGTATATAAGTGTCCCGCATATAATGTATATAAGTGTCCTGTATATAAGTGTCCTTCATATAATGTATATAAGTGCCCCGCATATAATGTATCTAAGTGCCCCGCATATAATGTATATAAGTGTCCCGCATATAATGTATATAAGTGTCCTGCATATAATGTATATAAGTGTCCTGCATATAACGTATATAAGTGTCCTGCATATAACGTATATAAGTGTCCTGCATATAACGTATATAAGTGTCCCGCATATAACGTATATAAGTGTCCCGCATATAATGTATATAAGTGTCCCGCATATAATGTATATAAGTGTCCCGCATATAATGTATATAAGTGCCCTGCATATAATGTATATAAGTGTCCCGCATATAATGTATATAAGTGCCCTGCATATAATGTATATAAGTGTCCCGCATATAATGTATATAAGTGTCCCGCATATAATGTATATAAGTGCCCGCATATAATGTATATAAGTGTCCCGCATATAATGTATATAAGTGTCCCGCATATAATGTATATAAGTGTCCCGCATATAATGTATATAAGTGCCCTGCATATAATGTATATAAGTGTCCCGCATATAATGTATATAAGTGCCCTGCATATAATGTATATAAGTGTCCCGCATGTAATGTATATAAGTGCCCTGCATATAATGTATATAAGTGTCCCGCATATAATATATATATAAGTGCCCCGCATATAATGTATATAAGTGCCCTGCATATAATGTATATAAGTGTCCCACATATAATGTATATAAGTGCCCGCATATAATGTATATAAGTGTCCTGCATATAATGTATATAAGTGTCTTGCATATAATGTATATAAGTGCCCCGCATATAATGTATATAAGTGTCCTGCATATAATGTATATAAGTGTCCTGCATATAAGGTATATAAGTGCCCCGCATATAATGTATATAAGTGTCCCGCATATAATGTATATAAGTGTCCTGCATATAATGTATATAAGTGTCCCGCATATAATGTATATAAGTGTCCTGCATATAATGTATAGAAGCGTCCCGCATATAATGTATATAAGTGTCCCGCATATAATGTATATAAGTGTCCCGCATATAATGTATAGAAGCGTCCCGCATATAATGTATATAAGTGCCCTGCATATAATGTATATAAGTGTCCCGCATATAATGTATATAAGTGCCCTGCATATAATGTATATAAGTGTCCCGCATATAATATATATATAAGTGCCCCGCATATAATGTATATAAGTGCCCTGCATATAATGTATATAAGTGTCCCACATATAATGTATATAAGTGCCCCGCATATAATGTATATAAGTGTCCTGCATATAATGTATATAAGTGTCTTGCATATAATGTATATAAGTGCCCCGCATATAATGTATATAAGTGTCCTGCATATAATGTATATAAGTGTCCTGCATATAAGGTATATAAGTGTCCTGCATATAAGGTATATAAGTGCCCCGCATATAATGTATATAAGTGTCCCGCATATAATGTATATAAGTGTCCCGCATATAATGTATATAAGTGTCCCGCATATAATGTATATAAGTGTCCCGCATATAATGTATATAAGTGTCCTGCATATAATGTATAGAAGCGTCCCGCATATAATGTATATAAGTGTCCCGCATATAATGTATATAAGTGTCCCGCATATAATGTATATAAGTGTCCCACATATAATGTATAGAAGTGTCCCGCATATAATGTATAGAAGCGTCCCGCATAAAATGTATATAAGTGTCCCGCATATAATGTATATAAGTGTCCTGCATATAATGTATATAAGTGTCCCGCATATAATGTATATAAGTGTCCCGCATATAATGTATAGAAGCGTCCCGCATAAAATGTATATAAGTGTCCCGCATATAATGTATATAAGTGTCCTGCATATAATGTATAGAAGTGTCCCGCACATAATGTATATAAGTGTCCCGCATATAATGTATCTAAGTGTCCCGCATATAATGTATATAAGTGTCCCGCATATAATGTATATAAGTGTCCTGCATATAATGTATATAAGTGTCCCGCATATAATGTATAGAAGCGTCCCGCATATAATGTATATAAGTGTCCCGCATATAATGTATATAAGTGTCCTGCATATAATGTATAGAAGTGTCCCGCATATAATGTATATAAGTGTCCTGCATATAATGTATATAACTGTCCTGCATATAATGTATATAAGTGTCCCGCATGTAATGTATATAAGTGTCCTGCATATAATGTATATAAGTGTCCTGCATATAATGTATATAAGTGTCCCGCATGTAATGTATAGTGTCTCCTCTGAAGACACTTTCTGCAGCAGGAATTGACATGCTGCGGTCCGAAAAATACGCACCGCAGGTCAATTTCAGCTCGGAAATTTTACGCTGAAATTTTTCTCATCCGCTATGCTACTACTATATTCTGCTGCATTTTTTCCATCCAAAATTCCGTCCGGAAAAAACGCGACAATTCCGCAGCGTGTGGACGAGCCCTACCTCTATTAGGAATTGATACACTTCCCATTCCCATATCTGCATAACTACTAGGCTTTCAGGACCCCAAGAAAAGTAAGCGTCAATCTCTGTGGGAGTCATAATGCCGACTGTATTGCTTGTCACCCAGCTTTGCCAGATGACTGAATGGTAAATCTAGCTTTGTTAAGCAGTGATTCATTCCTCATTCCCATATCTGATAAATAAGCATCCCAGAAAAGAGAGCAGCATTTTCTGTGGGAGTTGTAATGGCGGCTATATTGGTTGTCACCCAGCTTTTCTAGTCTTCTGCATGGCAAATCTGTCTAGTTATACAATGATATAGGTTAGTGTATGTATCACGGCATAGCTATGCAGATTTAGGCGTAAGAACAACCCCTGTTTGGCACTGTAATGTCAGCCATATTTAGAAGTTATAGGACTTTCATTTAGTCACGGAGTCACCAGGGCTTCATAGAAATTCACAGCCCCTGCTCTCTCCTCCCTCTGTGGCTCCACCTACTGGTCTATGATAAGACATGATTAGAATGGATGAATGAAGCGGGACTATTAGGAATACTTACACCCACTAAATGCCCACCAAAAGCGTGAGTAAAAGGGCAAGAAGTGACCCTCCCCAGACCCTAAGAAGCAGGACTTCTTAAGTGTCATGGTATGTCATGTGATCCTTGTAGGCTCTTCTGGATGGCTGAGAGGGCCCAGAGAGTGGAGGCGCATATGCGCCATGGCATCCGATGTGGCGAATCTGTTTAGGACTCCTTACTGATATAATAAATTCAAGGCCGGGTGAAAGTGTGAGAAAAAGGCGTCCCAGGCTGCCCCCCCCTCCACTGCTTGTAATCCTATAATAGTTTGTGAGATTTTATTTTAAGTCTTTTTATTCTCTATGGGCCCTTCACAGACAAATAAACCTCTAGGGTCCTGGTGGTAGGAGAATGCACCGATACATTGTTACGATCGAGAAAGTTTCAATTATAAAAATAAAATAAAATCCTTTTTACTAGGAAATCCAGGGCCGGTTGTGGTTACACGGTGATTTCTTTTATGGTTTTATGGCTCCTGTAATACTCTCTGGGTTTGCTCGGCTACATGACAGCACAGGTGTGACTGCGGGATAATAAACACAGGAGCGGCTTCTGTGTGGGTGGAACGTGATGGGTCTAAACAGGCCCCTATAGCTTTGTGTTGACTATACAAAGGCACATTCCAGGCTGCGCTTGTCACCTATAACATCCTATCTTATTTCTATCTAAAGCAGATTTGCCATTCTGGAGTCTTGGAGAGCTGGGTGACAACTAATACGGCCACCATTACAGCACCCACAGATGTTGTCACACAGCTTTCTGCGACTCCTGGATGACAGTTCTATCTTAGATAGGGTACAGTCACACATCCGTGCTCCATGTCACCCAGCTTTCCCACAAAATAATATAAGAGGATGACTCAAGGATTCATACAGTATCTGGCATCCAACAGTGCAGAGATTTAGATTTTACCGTATTTTACTGCATGCTCCCCCAGGAAAAACATATTGATGGTCTATACCAGGGGTCCGAGCTGAGCTCCAGTAGTAAAGATTTGTAGATAGTGCCACACAGCCCCCCCTTGTAGATAATTTCACACAGACCCCCCTTGTAGATAGTGCCACACAGACCCCCCCTTGTAGATAATTTCACACAGACCCCCCCCTTGTAGATAATTTCACACAGACCCCCCCCTTGTAGATAATTTCACACAGACCCCCCTTGTAGATAGTGCCACACAGACCACCCTTGTAGATCTTGCCACACACAGCCCTCCCTTGTAGATAGTGCCACACAGACCCCCTTGTAGATAGTGCCACACAGACCCCCTTGTAGATAGTGCCACACAGACCACCCTTGTAGATCTTGCCACACACAGCCCTCCCTTGTAGATAGTGCCACACAGCTCCCCTTGTAGAGTGCCACACAGCCCCCCTTGTAGAGAGTACCAGTCGCCCCCTGTAGATAGTGCTACACAGCCCTCCCTATAGATAGTGCCACAGAGACCCACCTTGAAGATAGTGCCACACAGCCCTCCCTGTAGATCGTGTCAAACAAATAAAATATGTACTCACCCGGCCCTGTTCCTCACCAGGCTTCTTTAGTCAAGTTAGGCCTGCAGCCTATGAGACGCTTAGAGGAGACCCTTGCGTAGGGACTGTGTCCCAGTGTCTTATAGGCTGCAGGCATGTAGCCTAGTGAATGGCAGAGCAGGGAGCTAGCACCCTGCTCCGCCATAGTATTCAATTGTATCGGTGTCCTGAGAATGCCGATACACTTGAATGTTGCAGTTGCCCGGGGATTAGGAGCTCCGGGCCAAAAATCCAGGGCTTCTGCCCCATTAGCCCGATGCTAGCGGTGTTACTGGTCCAGACAACTGGTGTCCACGGTCCGGACCACTGTCTGCCAGTTGAGCACCCCTGGTCCATACAGCGAAATTGGTGGGGGTCGCATCTTCGGGGGCAGTGAAAAGGCCAAGAAGCTTTGGTGAGTCCCGCAGACCCTTCTATGTGCCCGGATAAGCATTAAAGTGGCAGCGGCACTCCAGAGAGGACCCTTCGCTCTTCAGATGATCAAGTTCCTGGGGGTCGGACCCCACCAAAAACTTTTTCAATTATTTTTTTTTATGTCTGTGTATTTTTAGCTACTTAAAATCTGATTTTGCAGACACAACGTCAGTCTCTACAGATCCGGCCACACAGAACTCGTTATAATGGGTCATAAAACTGCCAGAGATTCTACCAGGAGGGCAGACGGATCACATTCCTCCAGGTTATCCACTGACAAAAGAATCTGAAGTGCGTTACTTCTAATAGAGCTGAATGTTTGGAATATTTGCCCTTTGTGGGGAGAATAGAGAGACGTGTATGTGAAGAAATGTATATTTATATGCACAAACTACAACCTGACCTTCAGCTTGTGTTATATTACACTTCCTGCTGATGTCATATTACATGAAAAGTGATATATACAGTGTACAACTACTAATATAATGGTGCATATACAGTACTGATACAACAGACCAAATATAATACTAATATACCGCAGCATAAACAGGATAGTTATAATATAACGGAGCATATATAGTACTAATATAAAGGAGCATATATAGTACCAATATAAAGGAGCATATATAATACTAATATAAAAGAGCATATACAGTACTAATATAAAGGAGAATATATAGTACTAATATAAAGGAGCATATATAGTACTAATATAAAAGCGCATATATAGTACTAATATAAAGGAGAATATATAGTACTAATATAAAGGAGCATATATAGTACTAATATAACAGCATATATAGCACTAATATAAAAGCGCATATATAGTACTAATATAAAAGAGCATATATAGTACTAATATTACAGAGCATATATAGTACTAATATAAATGAGCATATATAGTACTAATATAACAGCCCATATATAATACTAATATAACAGAGCATATATAGTAAATATAAAGGAGCATATATAGTACTAATATAACAGCGCATATATAGTACGAATGTAAAGGAGCATATATAGTACTAATGTAAAGGAGCATATATAGTACTAATATAAAGAAGCATATATAGTACTAATATAACAGAGCATATATAGTACTAATATAAAGGAGCGCATATATAGTACCAATACAAAGGAGCATATATAGTACTAATATAACAGCATATATAGCACTAATATAAAGAAGCATATATAGTACTAATATAACAGAGCATATATAGTACTAATATAAAGAAGCATATATAGTACTAATATAACAGAGTATATATAGTACTAATATAAAGGAGCGCATATATAGTACCAATATAAAGGAACATATATAGTACTACTATAACAGCATATATAGTACTAATATAAAAGATCATATATAGTACTAATATAACAGCAAATATACAGTACGAAAATAAAGGAGCATATACAGTACTAATATAATAGAGCATATATAATACTAATATACCGCAGCATATACAGTATAGTACTAATATAATGATGCATATATAGTACTAACAACATGACATATGCACCATTACATTAGTACAATATATGCAACGTTGTATTAGTGCTTTATATGATTCATTATCTAAGTACTATATATGATCAGTTATAATATTGCTATATACGCGGTATATCTAAGCATGGCAGGCTTACATACAGCAGCTTAGCAGATAGTATCACTCGTGATACGCGACATCACTGTATTCACAACTTTATTTTGATCGTGTGTAGTCCATATCATCATAGATAATGGCTACCTCTGAATTTGGTGCCGTTATGAAATAGAAAGTCGTTTCCTCCTATTTTAACATTCTCTTTAACCCTCCAAGAGTTATTTTAAGGATTTTTACTTTCTACATTTTAATTAGGCTTTCACATCTGGTTTCTACACCCACATAGGACACCCGCCCTGAGGAGAGTCTGCAGGGTGGAGATATGGGGGCGGTGTGCAAGGCGACCTAACATGTTACAGGTGCTTTACAGATGAATTACCGCTCTCGTAAAGATTTAGGAGAAGAGCGCATATTACTCCACTCCTCCAACACCCATAGCCAAGACTTTTCTCTACTTCTCAACCTGATCGGAAGACCAGAGTAACAGGCGACAGACTGGTTGCTAAGGACACCATGACAGAAAACGTATTCCATAGCAACCAGTCACAGCTTGGAAAAGGGAAGGAGCAGCTTATGAGTAGTCACACAATGCACAGGTGTAACATGAGGCTCCTGGACCCTAATGCTAAATCTGTAGAGGAACCCCCCCCCCCCCATCCACTGTACCATGCCATTTATAATAACACCATGTGATTCCCTATCTCAACCTGCATTATCTATCAAAATTTTAGTAAAAATAAATTAGGTGTCAAATTAAAATTGAGTGCAATTCTTGTTCTATTAGATACTTTTCTGAACACCTTAGGAGCTTAGTCAAAACCAAAATGACCCCTTTCTCGGTTGTTGCTAGTTCACATCAACACTCCCCATTATTCATGGACATTGGAGCCCAAACCGCGCCCTTCCTCATCCCGCCCCCTGTGGAAGAGGAAGACATTGTTTGCTAGAGATCCCATGATTTTCAAGGTAAGATAGGTTCACACAACCCATAGGAAATGGGCATACTTACCAAGTCTCCCGGTACGTAGACGTGGTCTACAACGGCACACCAGAAGTGAAGAGGACCACAGGGAGAGGTGCGCATCTGCAGGTCTGGTTTGGGCTCTAAATTATTTTAGAAAGTCTGGTCTGAGGTCTACAGTACCTTAGGAAGGATCTGTTTTACTTTAGGGGGCTGGTAGGGGGTGGTTTTGTCACCAGCCATAGCTGGATGAGCTGCGTCTGTGTTGCATGCATGTAGGGTAGTTGTAGACATTTGATACGGTTGATGGCCTCACTTGCGGCCACTAGTTCTCCTAAAGGTTTAATATTCAAAGTCAAAAACTGGGACAGAACTCATCATCCAGACGATTCCCAGATCTGGCCACTGGACCAAGCCCCATTGACACCACATATTACGCTGTCTTTGCAGTATGACCATCACTGAGGCATGAAACGTTCACTCCTCAAATGGTCCAGGGTTCGCTTTGTACCAATTACGGATTCTCTGTTTGTCAAAAACCAGTTACGGAAAGGGGCGTGGCCAGCAGTCGATGGCGCCGGTCGCATAAACTGAGAGCTCCGCGCCCTGCCACGCAGATCCAGCAGCCTACAGCGGGGAAAGGTGCCTCATATGGGGAAAAAAAGACCCCAAGGGTCTAGACTCACCCCTGCAGCACAGCACCAGGTCGCCGCCGCTCCACCAACGATCGACGGCTACTTTCTTCGGCGGCAAGCCACGCCGCTCCCTCAGCCGCAGCCATCTTGGACAGCCTCGTGTCAGAAGGAAGGGGAGATGTCCGAGCAGGGAGAGGAGACAGTGCCCCACGTACAGGGTAAGCTGAATAGCCGGATGGCTAAAGTTCACCCTCCCAGCTCCCCTAAGCTGTCCTCCACCTCGTCCTGTGAACAGCAGGGAAGGGGGTCCCCTATCCCAGGAGCAATGGAGGCCAGGCCACGAGGAGCATCAGCTCAGTCAGAGGCCCCAGTACACCTGCTTGAACCACCAATGTCACAGCCCTCAGCACAAATGGCCCTACAGATTTGGCCTGCACCTAAACCCCAACGGCCCACGATCCAGCAGCCGGGGAGGAGAGACGATCTGGGGGATACACCATCTTTGACCCCCTATGCCCAGGCCCCTGCATATGCCTCAGATTCTGACCTGGAGGATTCAGCCTCACTTCCTTCAGATGTGCCCCCTATGTGGAGGGAATGTTTCTCACAGTTGCCCACTAAAGAGGACTTTAAGAGTATGATACAAGAAGTGAAGGCAGCTTTTCGTTCAGAATTGGCGGGGGTGTCGCAGCATATACAGCAGATTGCTACGAGGGTGGAGGCTTTAGAAGATGACCACGATGCCACTAGGCGCCATGTTTCTGTGATACAGTCTTCAGTGTCCTCCCAGCTGGCGTCCATTAGAGATATGCAACTGCATCTAGAGGATTTGGATAACAGAGGTCGCCGTCATAATATAAGGATAAGGGGCATACCGGAGCCCTCGGGGTCTGAAGATCTTCCCATCGTGTTAGAGACTATCTTTAACGACCTTTTGGGTGCACCCCCGTCTAATCGGATACCGCTTGACAGAGCGCATAGAGCACTGAAACCAAAATCCATTACATCTCAGCCCAGAGATATCATCTGCTGTGTCCAGGATTTCCGCACTAAGGAGGTCATTATGCTTAAAGCCCGTCAGCGTAAAGACCTGGAGTATGCCGGTGTGCCGATTCAGTTATTCCCGGATCTCTCCTGGATTACGTTACAGAAAAGACGTCTGCTTCGTCCACTTCTCGCAGCCCTACGGGACCACAATATTATTTATCGATGGGGGTTTCCGTTCTCCCTTACAGCCCGAAGAGATGGTGTTTCTGCAACCCTGAGGTACCCAGGGGATTTGCCTCATTTCTGTGACTCCCTTGGTATACCAACGCCCAAGATGCAGAATTGGGAGACTCCTTTGCCGCCTTCGTCTCCACCTCCAGTCTGGCAGTCGGTCCGAAATAAGCGGAGGACCTCTCCAAGACGACAGTCTACCCGAAGTTCACCAAGACCTGATTTGAATTGATTGACGCTGCGCAGATACACGGCACCTCCGTAATATATGTGAAGGAGCCTGGTCACCCATACCAGCTGCTCCCTTCGCCAGTTGCACTATCCTAGGCTAAAAATGCATTTAGGATTATATTTCTGATTTTATGTTGTTTCGCTTTAATTCGTTAACGTAAATTGTGGCAGGGCGCGATTGCCCGGGATACACTTGGCTCTTTCACCCCCTTTTTGTTTTTTCTCGGCCTGTACGTATTTATACGTACTTTTGTACTAGGTTCCTCGACTGTTGAGACCCGACCTCCTTTTTTGATAGGGGTAATTTGTTTTGCAGTTCTCCCTCTGTTTTTAGAGAGAGTTGCAAAGGGTAATATTGTATTACCAGTTTTCTTTTGCTTTAATATCACCCGCCCCAGGGTATAGTATTCTCCCTGGTAGTATTTTCTGAGTGTGTTTGAAATTCATTGATCTCATGCATTTCTCTTTGTTCTCACTGCAGATATGTGTATTGTCTCCCTGGTACGTCTTTACCCCAGTGTCTTTCCCTCCCCTCCTACTTTCATCCGAAATAACACTTGAGACGACAGTGAATCCTCCAAGAACCTCCAAGGTAGAAGGACGCCGTAGAACACGGCTTGCTTTGAAACCGACATGGGACTGGCCCCGACATAACTGTGAGCTGTATACATCCGCACTTTCCACATCATTCTTTGCTCTTTCATACATCTTTGACCATGGTTAAATTTGTCACACTTAATGTCAAGGGTCTCAACTCCAATGTGAAGAGACGCTTGCTTCTCAGGGAGTTGAAATCGCTTGGAGCGGGAGTTGCTTTTCTGCAGGAAACACACTTAGATTCATCCGGAACTTTCCAATTTGCCCGAGGGGCGTATCCTGCTGTGTACTCTGCCTCGTCAGGTCGCAAAAGGGAGGGGGTGGCCATTTTGATAGCAGCTTCCTGCCCCATACAAGTTCACACCTCACATCTAGATCCGAAAGGCAGATATGTTATAATAGAGGGGACTTTGCTTGGACAGCCCATCGTTTTATGTAACGTTTACTCTCCTAATACCGCACAGATTCCATTCCTACGTAGACTCCTTTCTAAACTCCAGAAGCTTCCTAGGGGGGCATGGCTGGTGGGAGGAGATTTTAATGTCCCGTTCTCCACGTCCATGGATAGGGTCTCTCTTACACACGCTACTCCGACGCCCACCCTTACAGGACTTTCTACACGTTTTAGGCAACTAATTAGAGAGCACCAGCTCTATGATTTGTGGCGAGTGGATCACCCAGGTGATAGGTCCTATACCTTCTTCTCCCATACGCACAGCACTCATACACGCTTAGATTACTTTTTTGGTAATGTCCCTGCCCTCCGTGCGCTCCAGGGGGCGAATATAGACCCCATCTCTTGGTCAGATCACGCACCAGTTTCTGTGTCCCTACAGATAGGGAAACCAAATACGAGAGTATGTCATTGGCGCTTAAACGAAACTTTGATTAAGTCCCCTTCTCTTAGGGACAGCCTGGCCGGGCATATGCGGGAATTTTATGCACTTAATGAGGGATCGGTTCCTTCAGTATCCACTCTTTGGGAGGCGCATAAGGCGGTGATGAGAGGGCAATGCATAGTAATGGGATCTAGATTGAAAAGAGACTCTCGGGCCAAGCGGGTGGCTCTCCATCGGACAATTACTAAGTTGGAGAGAGAAATGGGGATTAAACCGGCGGTCCCGACACTACGGAAATTGATAGAGGCTAGAGCACAACTCAAGGACTTAGCTATGAAGGGGGTAGAAAAGTCATTACTATACACAAAAAGGAAATATTACGACAAAGGTAATAAGGCGCACTCGCTTCTGGCCAGACTATTGCGGGATCAGGCGACTGTTCGTACTCCACAGGCGGTTCGGGATAAGGCGGGCATACTCCAGCATCACCCAGACACGATAGCCACACTTTTTCATGACTATTATAAATCCTTATACCACCTGCCAAATACCTTACCACCTGATCCGGCTCGTCGGAGGGAAACGCTGCAAGCATATCTCTCTTCCTGTGCTCTCCCTAAACTGAAAGATGAGGAGCTTTCATCCCTGAATGCCCCGATCTCTGCGGAGGAATTGTTTGATATATTGAAGGACCTCCCTAGTGGTAAGGCCCCTGGACCAGATGGCTTTACATATGGGTATTATAAGATCTTTGCAGAGATCTTGGTTCCACGGATGGCTTCGTTATTTAATGAATTCCTACAGGGTTCTCCCATCCCTCAAACATTCCTGCATTCTCATATCACGCTGATCCCTAAACCGGGTAGAGACCACGCAGAGTGCTCCAATTACAGACCCATAGCCCTTCTGAATTCGGATCTAAAAATTTTCACCCGTCTTCTAGCTAATAGACTCAATGTTTGGCTCCCTTCTTTGATTCACAAAGACCAAGTGGGCTTTGTGCCTCTTAGGCAAGGAGGAGACAACACACGAAGGGCCCTTGACCTCATTGATGCCCTCCAAAAGCAAAAGGAATCGGCGATCCTTCTTAGTCTAGATGCAGAGAAGGCGTTTGACCGCTTGGGATGGCCATTTATGTTCGAAACTCTAAATTCATTTGGGATTTCGGGCCCTTATTTGACAGCACTGCGTGGTCTCTACTCCAAACCAACAGCGGCAATTAAACTCCCACACTCCACCTCCCCTCCGTTTCAAATCTGGAATGGTACACGTCAGGGGTGTCCCCTATCCCCACTTTTATTTGTGCTATGCATAGAACCTTTAGCAGCTCAAATACGGAAATCCAGGGATATAGCGGGGGTCCAGATACAAGATAAAGAGTTTAAGGTTTCCCTGTTTGCAGATGACGTCCTCTTGACTATCACTAAACCTCATACCTCCCTCCCTAACCTTACTACAGTTCTCCGTAGGTATGGGAGGCTGTCAGGATATAAAACTAATACATCTAAAACGGAAGCGCTCCCTCTTAATGTTCCACACCAGGAGATCCAGCTACTCAAACACAACTACACCTACAACTGGAAGGAAACCTCCCTGACTTATTTAGGAGTTCAACTCACTCCCTCCTATACGTCGGTTTACAAGGCTAATTTCCCCTCTCTGTTTGTAGAGCTACGTCAGCTAATGGCCAGGTGGGATCCTCTTCCCATGTCATTTTTTGGGCGCATAGCAGCGGTCAAAATGACCTTGCTCCCTAAATTACTGTACTACTTTGAGACTTTGCCGGTAGCAGTACCTATGAAGGAATTGCGGGCTATGCAGTCTTCTATCCTCAGGTTCATATGGCACTCCGGCAGACATCGAATTCCGAAATCAGTTTTATTATCGGGTCGATCTGCGGGTGGGCTATCGGTCCCTGATGTGGTGAAGTACTACTGGGCGGCACACCTCCGTCGCATACCCAGCTGGGTGTCTTTAAGGGCGTACAATAAATGGACCGAAATAGAGAAGCTATGGATGGCCCCGGTCCACCCAAACTCCCTGTTATGGGGTGACCCACTAGTAATGCCGACTGCATCTTTATTGGGTCCCATGAGATTTCAAAGGGAGGTGTGGGAAACCTGTAAAAACCGCTTCCATTTGGCATCGGGTTGCCCGCCCTTGACTTCGGTACTCTACACTCCCACTATCCCGGGGGGCACTACCTCCCGAATAGTCCGATTGTGGACGGGAATTGAGGTATTTCACCTGGCTGATATGGTTGATCCCCACACGCAAGAGCTTCACCCGTTTTCATACTTTCAAAAACATCATAATATTCCCTCCGCTGCGTTCTTTCACTATCTTCAGGTTAGACATTACATGCAGCAAACTTTTAGATCCACGCGGGTTACTGCACCTACAAGCTTCGAAAGGTTATGTCGGTATGCTACCACCACTAGGGGGCTTATCTCAGCCATTTATGCATTATTGCTATCCCCGGAGGGTTCCCCTCCGCCTGGGCATAGATACATGTTGAAGTGGGAGGCCTTACTGAATAAATCCATCCCGCTCTCATTGTGGCAGATTATTTGGTCGCAAGCAGCTAAAACCTCCATCTGCACTGCATATAAGGAAAACCAATATAAAATCCTTATGTTTTGGTACCATACCCCTGCCTTTCTGCATAGCTTCAATCCGGGTATTCCGTCGGATTGCTGGCGATGTAGAGGTCAGAGAGGTGATCTGTTCCATATTTTCTGGAGCTGTTCACTGGTACAACAGTATTGGTTGGAAGTTAAGAACTTGGCATTGGCGGTGTTGCAGCAGGATATTCCCTTAGACCCTCTTCATTACCTCCTAAATGTTCCCCCTAGGTCTTTGGGGAAATCACCAGCTCGACTCTTTCGACACTTTCTTACAGCCGCTAAGACGTTGATAGCATGGAAATGGAGACAGACAACCCCTCCCTCCCACATCGACTTAGTAACTAGAATTAGGGAAATACGTACAATGGAGCATATGACGGCCTCTATTGACAATGAACTGGACAGGTTCAAAGTGGTGTGGGACCCGTGGGACAAGTATTGGATACAGGGAACTCAAGATTAGGTGGTAGGTGGAGCTCCGACTATCCCCCCCCTCCTCACCCCCTTAAACCCCTGTGTTTTTTCCCAGATGTTTTGTCTGTCTATTGAAAGTTACTGTCTTACTATGTGAATTGCATGGCCCTTCATGCTGCTCTAAGTTATATGTATATTGTTGAAAAATTTTCAATAAAAACACAGTTGAAACCAAAAACCAGTTACGGGACATGTACAGACAGGGAAGTTAAGATATTTTGAAATAAATACTGACTGGAATAAATAATGGCCACACTAGTTCCCTATCTGTGCCTCGTAGATACCAGCATAATTATATAGAGAAACGAATAGTGCTAAACTTGTAACATCTCCCCTATAAACATGCCTACGGGAAATTCTATGAAGACTAAACATTTACTTTGCAGAAGACTTCCTCATGCATAAAAACTCTTTCATCTTTGAGGTCCTATAGTCCACCCTAGTCCTCCATTCTAGATCCCTTACCCAATCCAGCTCTCTGACCAGGGTGACTGGACTTCTATTCTGGATCTTCAGCTCCCTATTCTAGATATCTAGTTCAACCCATTATGCGTCTCCTACTTTTCAGGCTATCTATTCGTTGTTCCCAGCTGCCTCAGCTCCCCATTTATTGGCACCCTGTTCCTCAAGCACTCACTGCCCCTCCACTGTGGTCCCATGCTTCTCATCCCTCGCTCTCTAATCTGTGTCTGCTACTTTTTCCTTTCTCTAATCTCTGACCCGTGTTGAGCCAACTAGTTCCCCATCTCACCATTCTGGGTCTCGTGCTCCTCCAGCTCTCTATTCTGTGCTTCCTGCTTCCCCTAGAACCTAATTATGGTCCCCCTTCAACTCCATTCACCATTTTGAGTCCTCCATCTAACCATTTGGGGCTCCATTCTTTGGTACCCTTTTACCCATCTCTCCATTATGAATTCTAAATTCCCAATTAGGAGCTCACATTCCCCATTTTGGCCACTGACCCAGCCCCCCACCCCCAGCTCTCTTATCAGCTAACCCTGCTTTTTTGACTATTCATTCTGTGTCTCCCAATCTCTCAACTACATTTGTATGCATCTCCCCAATCTGGGTCCTCTGCCCCATCTGTCCACCATGGAACCCCTACTTTTTCAGTCCCAGATTTACAATCTCATTATACTGGCCAACTGACCCCCCCCCCCCCAGATATCTGGATTCCCTGCTCCCCCAACTTTTCATTCTGCATCTCCTGATCCCCCTAACTCTCCATTCTGAGTCCCTTTTGCCCATTTTACCATTTCGAACACCCTACTGTCCATTATAAGTCTCCCATTTCCTAGCTCCCAATTCTGAGTTTCCTTTAACCCAGGTCACCCATCTAGACCTCGTGCACTCCATTGTGGGTCCTCATATGCCCCTCTAATTCTTCTTTCTGGGTTCCCTGGAGTATGTCGCAGTCTCAGAAAGACATTTTTGCCTGATTTTTGGAAACTGCCACGGTATGGTCAATGATCTGATAATGAACCAGAAGGGAACTCTTCAATTTTACGCTGAAAGTCTTTTTTATTTATTTTTATTTTTTTATTTTGGGGGGGGGGGGGGGGTAATGCTATTTCTTCTCTTTTGTGTGGTTTATTATAAGTAATGGGAAATGAAATAATACAATGTCAGTTGTTTGCAGAGCTGTGTTACTTGTCCTGTTTCCAAGCCGAATACATTGAGCAAGACGGGATAAGTGACATGCAATCTGATCTGTTTGATAAACCATCCGCTTCTCACGCAAGCGATGAATAACCTGGGCACGGAGCCAGGTGCCACAATCCATCACTGTTCTTTTGCTCTTCCACCTAAATCAGCTGTGCCGCAGAAATATCAATACAATAACTGTTTTGTATGAGTCAGGGCTTGTGTTGTCGGCCAAAAATAGCAACAGTAGAAAAGAAAAAGTCTAAATAGTAATAATAAAAAAAATAAAATGATGTAGAAAAATAGTAATAAAATTTTTTTTGAAAATTGTAACTATTTTTGAAATTTGATCTTAAACAATAGTGGTTATATCAAATATTAAAAGTGTGATTTTTCCTCTAAAATTAAAAAAAACATTCCCCAAAATTCTTTATATAGTAAATTTTGCCCCTATGGTATTTTATGGAAACACATACAGATGCTGGGTGACAACTACTAATATCCAACCATATGGGTTATCACCTATAATTCTACGCATCCTGTCACCTATGTATGGCTGGGCTATTGTGCAGCAATGTTGGCAACGCGCTGCATAGATCAACTGACGGCATGTATAGACACCGGAGAAGATATTTTTGAGCCCATATATGCTGCAATGAGGCCAGCAGCCCAATAATGTCATAATATTGCAAGATATTCCTTAAAGGGGAACTCCACCCTAAAAAACTTTTGCCCCTGATGGAAGTTTTTGTAGCTAATAATCTCCCACACAACATTTCTTTCACTAGAGCGGTGTCACTTATCTGTTTATCTGGTCATGTTTAAAGGGGTACTCCACCTGAGTATATTTTTTTTAAGAAAAACCTGATTAATAACGCTGGGTGAGATGAAGAAAGACACGTGGAAACTGCCAACTCTCAGCTGAATAGCGGAGTCATACCAGACAGTCTGGTTGCTATGGATACTTTACCGGACAATCACACTTTTTTATATGAAATTGTCAGGTAGCGCATCCCTAGCAACCAGTCTTTATCAGAATATCCAGGTCTTTAGATTAGGGTGCAGAGAAGGAGCAAATCCCCCTTTCTCTGAAATTCAGGTGGAGAACCTCTCGGTGGGGGGCATGACCCCCAAAACCCCTCCGATCAACAAAACTGAGGGGCATTTACTTGAATGGGGCTGAGCTGCAGTACCAGGCACAACCACATGTATGGATGAGCTGCTGAGCCTGGAAAAACGGTGAAGGGGCCACGGTGCTCACTGCAGCACCTTCATTTTGCTGATTATGGGGGGCCTGGGGTCGGACTCTTACTGATAACACATTGCTGGTCTATCATAAAGACAGGATATCAATGTGTACTCTCGGAAAACCCCTTTAAGGCTTAATTTGATTATGATCAGGTCGCCGAATACTAGGGCTGGATTGGCCGATCCTATGACTTTGCACATTTAAAAAAAAAAATCTCCAATATTATGTACTAATCACGTTGAGTAATGCCTCTATTTCCCTTTTCCTTTCCCCAATACTAAATATTGCATCTTCTACCTAAATGATAGTGTTCAGCCCTTTAGTTTCATAATATCGAGCAGCCGGATTTGCATGGTCATTATTATTATTAACCGAGTCGTCAACATCCTCTGTCCATGACCTCAGGGTGATCACGTTTCCTGACGTTCAGTAATAATTGTCAATGTTCATGAACCTCTTTACATCTATAAACCATGAATAAAGTGTTATTGTGGGCAGCCAAGACTATTTCCTGCCGTGATCTATTGATAGGTGGGTGAGTGGAGAGGTCAGTAAGGAGCCGCACAAGCCTTTAATTATGGTCGTGGTATTTTATTTCCTCTTTAACTTTCTATATAGGTGTCATCTGTATTAGATGTGGAATGTCCATTTGATGTTTTATTTTCCACTTGCTTGCTGATGACGAGGAGGAGTTGGCTTTTGGCCTGAGAGAAGCTCTTTCTTCTGCCAACAGAGAAATATTTAGGAAGAGACGCCCACAAGTTCCAGTTATGCAAACTCTTAATGGCTGCTGTCAGCTGGAGATGATGAAACCGCCCCGAGAAAATTAACCACTTGAACATGAGTCTACAAAACCTGTTTGTGAAGTGCTGTGTGTCTCAATCCAAGAAGTGAACGTTGCACGTTAGATAAAACCACTAAAATTACTTTACACAAGAGCTGCCCATAGCCTTCTATGATAAAAAATAATGGATAGGAACTTCTCTCAGGCCATTATTGGATATACTGCGGTATACTTTTTTGGCGGGATCCCACAGGATGGAATAGCGTAGTCTACTATGTTATTCCATGCTTCAAAGAAGAAAAAAAAATGGTATACTGACGTATGCCAGCCTATCGGAGGTAGAAAGGACACTTTTTTTGTCCTCCGTCGGGCTAATAGAGCCCTATAGATACGTTTAGGCTGGATTCACAAGAGGAACGTATTTCGTCCGCAAGTCCCGGACCGAACACACTGCAGGGAGCCGGGCTCCTAGCATCATAGTTATGTACGACGCTAGGAGTCCCTGCCTCTCTGCAGGACAACTGTCCCGTACTGTAATCATGTTTTCAGTACGGGACAGTAGTTCCACGGAGAGGCAGGGACTCCTAGCATCGTACATAACTATGATGCTAGGAGCCCGGCTCCCTGCAGTGTGTTCTGTCCGGGACTTGCGGCCGAAATACGTTCCGTCCCTTACGTACCGAACATGCTCGTGTGAATCCAGCCTCAGTGTGTACGTTGGGAGCTTTCCTGACGTACACAGTAATGCCTCTTGCACACGACCGTTGTGCCACTTGGGCCGTTTTTGACGGCATTCGAGTGGCACCCGATAGTCTTCACGGACCCATTTACTTTAGCGGGTGAATGGGGTCCGTGAAAAATGGTCCGAGTCTCCGATCCGAGGAAAGATAAAACACATCCTATCTTTCCTCGGATCACTGACGGGACGCGGACGGCGCACATGGTCATGTGCATGAAGCATTAGTGTAGGGCCAAAATGTGATGTAAACAAAGCCTAACAGAAGAAACGACCTTGTTGCCCATAGCAACCAACCTGAGCTCAGCTTTCATTTCTTAAACTGCTGTGGAAAAATGAAAGCTGCCCTGGGACTGGTTGCTATAGGTAACAAGGATAGATTTTAGTTTGGACAGTTTTGATAAATGGAGGTCAAAAGTACATTATACAATGGTTAAAGGGAATGATGTCACATCTGAGTTGTCATTAAGTCATGTGACAGAGGTGGCCAATCGCTGGCTGCTGCCATTTGTTTCATTTTTCACACATGATGGTGCCAAAGCGGAAAAGTCGACATTTGGCTGAATCAAATGACGTGACTAAGACGTGACGTGTTTATTTTTGTCCCTATACATTGACATTCTGATAATTCAGCATCCTCGGGACCGTCAGTTTGGGGTATTATTGCAAACCCCAGATAATCAGATGTTCGATATTTCACACATACATACGTAAAATGGTCAACCCTAGAGAAACGGTGGGTTCTGGGCACCATGCTAACCTGGGCGGCAGAGGCGCAGCTGGGTTCTCCTGCACCCGGGGCAAAGATTCAGATTGCCGCCCCCCCCCCCCCCCGAACTTCTTTCCCGACATTTCCTTCCCCCTCGCCAGGTTTGCTTTCTCTACCAATCAATGAGATGTAATTTTTTTTATGTAACTCCATAAAACCATTTGTACATTTTACAAGCAATATAGTTCTATTTGGGAGTTGCCACAACAATAAGTTAGAATAAAATATATTAAAGAGGTCACACACAGCCCCCTTGTAGATAACACCACACAGCCCCCTTATAGATTAAGCCACACAGCCCCCCTGTAGATGACACCACACAGCCCCCCTGTAGATGACGCCACACAGCCCCCCTGTAGATGATGCCACACAGCCCCTCTGTAGATGATGCCACACAGCCCCCCTGTAGATGATGCCACACAGCCCCCCTGTAGATGATGCCACACAGCCCCCCTGTAGATGATGCCACACAGCCCCCCTGTAGATGACGCCACACAGCCCCCCTGTAGATGACGCCACACAGCCCCCCTGTAGATGATGCCACACAGCCCCCCTTGTAGATGATGCCCAACTGCCCCCCCTGTAGATAACGCCACACAGTCACCCCCCTTGTAGAAAGAAATTTAAAAAAATTACTTACCTAGCCCCGTTCCCTGCTCCGAGAACATTGCACAGGCCGGCGTGATCCAGTGACGTCATCGCCAACCTGTGCTGGGACTCCGTCCCAGCATCTTATAGGCTGCAGAGCTAATATGGCCTGTAGCCTAGTGATAGTGGAGCAGAGAGCTGCTCCGCCATAGTAATCAATTGTATCTGTGTCCTGAGGAACTAAGCCACCGGGCATGAGGGGGCCCGTGCTGCATGGCCCATAATTGTAATGTGCGGGACGGCGCGGGCCCCTTAGCAGCAGGGGGCCCTGAGAGGATGGGACCGCCGCAGAACAGCTGTATCAAAAAAACAGATCGCAGCTCATGGGCACCCTGCAGCCACCCAGGGCTCCTATCAGCAGTGATAAGCTGTTTTTACACGGCTACTCTGGGGCGCGCTCCCCTTCTTTACATCGTAATTGCACCCTGTCTGCCCCCCCCCCTAGCTATGCCCATGGATAGATAGACAGTTAGATATGAGACAGATAAATAGATATTAGGTGGATAGATATGAGATAGATAGATATGAGAGATAGATAGATAGATAGATAGATAGATAGATATGAGATAGATAGATAGATAGATAGATAGATAGATAGATAGATAGATAGATAGATAGATAGATAGATAGATAGATAGATAGATAGATAGATAGATAGATAGATAGATAGATAGATAGACAGATGGATGGGCAGTATACATATGTAGGCCCTATACTTCAACCTACACTACTAGTAGATGTCGATGCTGGCGGCAGCATAGTAACATATAAGGCTATAGTAGTTGTGTAGGCGCCATATGGGAGGATTCCACCTCTCCAATAGACCCCTGTTCCTCCCCAGTGATCCCACTGGTGCTGGACTATTAGGTAATTTAATCGATAGTCCGGGACTATTTTCATTGAATGCCGGATTATTCGAATTTCTGGCGCCGACTAAAGGAATTTCCCTGTATTAGAAAAATAAAGAATTTTCCAATCTCCAGTCAGTAATACAAAATTTATAGGTCATTTTCTATTAAAAAAAATTCCAGTCGGATGAATGAGCTGTAAAGACGTATGCAAAATATCAAGACGCTTATAAGAAGGTCGTCTGGAGATGGTAGTCTGGGCGCGCTGTGATGTCAGACCATTACCGGAGCGGACAGTTTTATAGTCCAGGCGTTGTAATAATCTGGATAGTTTTACTTCATTGAGTCACATATTCTGTATACACGCCGAAAGTCAGACGACTTGGTTTACAAAAATAAAATAAAAAATGTATATGTTCCATTAGGAGAGATTTTTAGAGAGATGAAATCTCTGCCGTTTACGGAGGCCGGACGTGAGGATCCTGTTTGGCTTCTGGCCACAGGAAAATTCGGAGCTTACTCAATAAAGAGGCAAAAATAGCAAGTGGGATGTGGGGAGGAGGATGGGAAGTGTTAGTCAGCAGTTTGCGGGTCCATCTCGGGTCACGTTTCACTAATCACATCAGGATAATGATGGTTTATGGACTGTTTTTGTTTCTTTATAGGGACTCTGCAGGCAGCTGTAGTAATATGGACCATAATATTATATCTGTTAATGCCCTTTCGGACCATGTGGCAATTTTAGATACTATAAAGAAGTGGTACAACATTTTTGGGATAATTTGAAGCATCTGAATAATTAGACCTTCGGTGGGCATCTCAGATATAGGGGCCAATTTTACCCCGAATGCCATAAACTGATGTTTTTGAATTGTGGTAAGAAAGAGAACATACAACTCCACTCAGACCACAGGCCCCAATTCTTCAAGGCTACGGTGCTAATTTCTGAGCCACCATGCTGTCATCAATTTGGGTGATGCCAGGGAGGAGATAGACAATCCAAAAAGTCCCTTAACCCCTTCCCGACATTTGACGTACATGTACGTCATGGAAAGTACTGACTTCCCGCATCTTGCCGTACATGTACGTCAAACGTTTGGCACCGGCTCAGAAGCTGAGCCGGTCCCATCATCACCGGATCTCAGCTGTATCTTACAGCTGACATCCGACTGTAACGGCGGGGACCGAAATTAGCTTCGATCCCCGCCATTAACCCCTTAAGTGCAGCGCTCAAACGCGATCGCTGCACTTAAGGTGTTTGCAGCTCATCGGAACCCCAGTAATGAAATTGCCGGGGTTCCGGTGGCTGCAATGGCAACCGGAGGCCTAATACTGGCCTCCCGGTCTGCCTAGCACCGAAGCCGGTCAAGATCCGCCCGGCGGCGGAGCCTGATCGGCTTCCGTAGCTGCCGGCAAGATGGCGCCGGGTCAGGAGCTGATCCGGCGTCATCAGCGGTGGAAGTCAGCTGTACTGTACAGCTGACATCCACCTGTAACGGCAGGAACCGGAGCTAGCTCCGATCCCTGCCATTAACCCCTTCGATGCAGCAATCGAAAGCGATTGCTGCATCGTAGCGGTTACAAGCAGATCGCCAGCCCTGACAGGCAATCGGGACTGGCGACTGCTGTTATGGCAACAGGAGACACAATGGTCTCCTGCTCTGCCATTACGGAAGCCGATTTAGGCCCCGCCGGGAGGCGAAGCCTAAACGGCTTGCTGTCAGTGAATGACTGACAGATCTAATACATTGCACTACATAGGTAGTGCAATGTATTAGAAAAAAAAAAATCTGACCGTTGGACCTTCAAGTCCCCTAGTGGGACTTGAGAAAAAGTGTAAAAAAAGTATAAAAAAGTGTAAAAAAAAGTGCAAAAAATAAAAGTTTGAAAACAATAAAAGTTTCAAGTAATCAAATAACACACAATCCCCCTTTTACTCTTATCAAGTCCTTTATTATTGAAAAATAATAATAAACCATATGTATTTGGTATCGCCACGACCGTAACGACCGGAGGTATCAAAATATTATATTATTTATTGCACGCGGTGAACAGCGTAAAAAAAACCCGTAAAAAACGTTACCAGAGTTTCTGTTTTTTAGTCACTTTGCCCTACAAATATTACAATAAAAAGTGATCAAAAAGTCGCACGTATCCAAAAATGGTACCTATAAAAACTATAGCTCGTCCCGCAAAAAACAAGCCCTCATACAACTCCGTCGACAAAAAAATTAAAACGTTATGGTTCTCACAACTTGGCGACAGAAAAAATACATTCTTTTTACAAAAGTAATTTTATTGTGCAAAAAGTTGTAAAACATAAAAAAGTTCTATAAATGAGGTATCGCCAGAATCGTACTGACCCGCAGAATAAAGGTAACATGTAGTTTATAATGCGTGGTGAACTCTGTATAAAAAAAAAACAAAAAAAGCTGTGCCAGAATTGCGTTTTTTGGTTTACCTGGCATCCCAAAAAATAGGATAAAAGGTGATCAAAAAGTCACATGTACCCCAAAATGGTACCAATAATAACTACAGCTCGTCCCGCAACAAACCAGCCCTCATACCGCTACGTCTATGAAAAATAAAATTAGTTATGGCTCCAATAAGTCAGGAAATAAAAAAATATGCAGTTGTGCCCGAGGAGAACATTTCTTCTGTTTCAAGAGGCGATTTATCAAGGACCTAAAATTAGGGAACCAGGAAGGGAGGGCCCAATCATATCCGATGGAAGCGTCGGTGCCCGTATTATACCAGGATAATACTTTCCCAGCAAAATTCCCCAAACTACAAAGGCGCGGAGTGTGGACCAAAAGGGGGATAAGAAATGACACCATTTATCAGTGCGACACCGGCCTGTGCAGAAAGGATTGCTTCACAGCGTAACACACATCTATGGATTATTTTTATTTTTTTATACCACCTGACTATGCCCCTTATATACTCCGCCCCGCTTACATGTACCCCCACATTATAAAACACCAGCAATACTCAAACAAATATAGTACCAAGCAAAATCCGCTCTCCAAAAGCCAAATGGTGCTCCCTCGGCCCTGAACCCTACAGCGTGCCCAAACAGCAGTTTCCTTCAACATATATGGCACCGTCATACCCGTGAGAACCCTTTTAACAATTTTTGTGGTGTGTGTCTCCAGCGTCATAAGCTGGGCATGACATATTTGCCACTGAATGGCATATCTAGGGAAAAATATAAATTTTTAATTTGCACCATCCGCAGCGCATTCATTTATGGAAAAGACCTGTGGGGTGAAAATGCTCACTACACCCCTTAATAAATGCCTTGAGGGGTGCAGTTCCATAATGGGGTCACTTATCAGGGGTTTCTTTTTATTATTTCACATCTGAGCCTCTGCAGTTGTGAACCAATACTTTGTAAATCGCCAAATTAGGCCTCCACTCCGCATGGTACTCTTCACTTCTGAGCCCTGTCATATGTCCAGACAAAAGATTAGGGCCACATGTAGGGTGTTTCTAAAACCGGGAAACACCGCATAATAATTAGAGAGCTGTCTTGTTATGGTGGCACAAGCCGGGCACCACATATTGGCATATCTATGGAAAAAAATCCCATTTTCACTCTGCAACATTGAGCGCACACTAATTTCTACAAAACACCTGCAGGGTTAAAATGCTTACTACACCCCTTGGTAAATGCATTGAGGGGTGTAGTTTACAAAATGGGGTCACTTCTGGGGGGTTTCCACTGTTTTGGGCCCACAGGTGCCCAGAAACCAATCCAGCAACATCTGCACTCCAAATGGCGGTCCTTCCCTTCTGAGCCCTGCCGTTTGCCCAAACAGCAGTTTATGACCACATATGGGGTATTGCCGTACTCGGGAGAAATAGCTTTACAAATGTTGGGTTCTTTTTTTCCTTTATTTGTTGAGAAAATGAAAAAAATTTGCGCTAAAGCTACGTCTTATTGAAGAAAAAGGACTGTTTTTATTTTCACTGCCTAATTCTAATAAATTCTATGAAACATCTGTGGGGTCAAAATGCTCACTACACCCCTAGATGCATTCTTCAACAGGTGTAGTTTCCTAAATGGAGTCCCTTTTTGGGCGTTTTCATTGTTTTGTCCCCTCAGGGGCTTTGCAAATGTGACCTGGCCTCCGCAAATCATTCCTGCTAAATGTGATCTCAAAAAGTCAAATAGTGCTCTTTCCCTTCTAAGCCCTGCCGTGTGTCCAAACAGCCGTTTATTACCACATGTGGGGTATTGTTTTACTCGGGAGAAATTGCTTTACAAATTTTGTGGTGCTTTTTCTCCTTTAGTCCTTCTGGAAATGAGAAAAAATTAGCTAAACCTACATTTTCTTTGAAAAAATGTAGATTATTATTTTCAGGGCCTACTTCCAATAATTTCTGCAAAAAAACTGTGGTGTCAAATCGCTCACTATACCCCTAGATAATTTCCTCAATGGGTGTTGTTTCCAAAATGGGGTCACTTGTGGGGGGTTTCCACTGTTTTGTCCCCTCAGGGGCTTTGTAAATGTAACATGGCCTCCGCAAACCATTCCTGCTAAATTTGAGTTCCAAAAGCCAAATGGCGCTCTTTCCCTTCTCAGCCTCGCCGTGTGTCCAAACAGCCGTTTATTACCACATGTGGGGTACTGTTTTACTCGGGAGAAATTTCTTTACAAATTTTATGGTGATTTTTCTCCTTTAGTCCTTGTGGAAATGAAAAAAAATTAGCTAAACCTACATTTTATTTGAAAAAATGTAGATTTTCATTTTCACAGCCTACTTGCAAAAATTTCTGCAAAAAACCTGTGGGGTCAAAATGCTCACTATACCCCTAGATAATTTCCTCAAGGGGTATAGTTTCCAAAATGGGGTCACTTGTTTGGGGTTTTCACTGTTTTGTCCCCTCAGGGGCTTTGTAAATGTGACATGGCCTCCGCAAACCATTCCTGCTAAATGTGAACTCCAAAAGCCAAATGGCGCTCTTTCCCTTCTCAGCCACGCCGTGTCTCCAAACAACCGTTTATTACCACATGTGAGGTATTGTTTTACTCGGGAGAAATTGCTTTACAAATTTTGCGGTGCTTTTTCTCCTTTAGTCCTTGTGGAAATGAGAAAAAAAATCGCTAAACCTACATTTTCTTTGAAGAAATGTTGATTTTAATTTTCACGGCCTACTTCCAATAATTTCTGTAAAAAACCTGTGCGGTGAAAATGCTCACTACACCCCTAGATAATTTCCTTGAGGTGTCTAGTTTCCCAGATGGGGTCACTTTTGGGGGATTTTGACTGTTTTGGCACCGCAAGAGCCCTTCAAACCTGACATGGTGCCTAAAATATATTCTAACAAAAATAAGGCCCCAAAATCCACTAGGTGCTCCTTTGCTTCTGAGGCCGGTGCTTCAGTCCAGTAGCACGCTACGGCCACATGTGGGATATTTCCTAAAACTGCAAAAACTGGGCAACAAATATTGAGTTGCATTTCTCTGGTAAAACCTTCTGTGTTATAAAAAAAATTGTATTAAAAATGTATTTCTGCAGAAAAATATGAAATTTGTAAATTTCACCTCTACTTTGCTTTAATTCCTGTGAAATGTTTAAAGGGTTAAGACATTTTCTAAATGCTGTTTTGAATACTTTGAGGGGTGAAGTTTTTAAAATGGGGTGACTTTTTTGGGGTTTCTAATATATAAGGCCCTCAAAACCACTTCACAACTGAACTGGCCCCTGTAAAAATAGCCTTTTGAAATTTTCTTGAAAATGTGAGAAATTGCTGCTAAAGTTCTAAGCCTTGTGAGGTCATAGAAAAATAAAAGGATGTTCAAAAAACGATGCCAATCTAAAGTAGACATATGGGGGATGTTAATTAGCAACAATTTTGTGTATTATAACTGCCTGTCTTACAAGCAGATACATTTAAATTGAGAAAAATGCTAATTTTTGCAATTTTTCGCTAAATTTTGGTGTTTTTCACAATTAAATACTGAACATATCGAGCAAATTTTGCCAGTAACATAAAGTCCAATGTGTCACGAGAAAACAATCTCAGAATCGCTTGGATAGGTGAAAGCATTCCGGAGTTATTACCACATAAAGTGACACATGTCAGATTTGAAAAATGAGGCTCTGTCAGGAAGGTCAAAAGTGGCTAAAGAGGGAAGGGGTTAAAGGGGCCTTCCAATTTTTGGTAAATAAACATTATCCATAAATATTGAAAAGTTTGGCAACATTTTAGTGTTCTTTGTGTTTCCGTATGCCACTGTTTTCAAGATTTCTCTTTACGTGAAAGGTGCAGAATTATTCACTATGCAAAAACCCCTTTAAGCAGGGGTCATACGTTAAAAAAAAGGTACAAAGTGGACCATGTATAGATGAGAAAACCGGTGGAGAATATACTAGAGAAGGCACTGAAGGATAAGAGGACAAAAAGGGGCAGAGGTCCCAAAGGGTGGCTCACGGGCTGGGAGATAGGAGCCAACATAGATAGGGTAGTTACAGTTACGAGGAGGATAGGGATATCACCATATACTATGAAGACACATATGTCGGCATAAGAGCTGTATACACAAAACGGTAGAATGTTTTAAATCAAAACTATTTGCAAAGCTTTACTATTTATAATACATGCCTTGGAGAACTAAAATAAAATGTTTGCAAATGTATTCATACCGTATAATATATAATTTTTTTTAATTATATATTTACAAAAAAAAAAAAAAAAGATCTCGTTTTATATAGATTGTAAAAATGTAGAAATGCATCAGGCGTGTAAATCTGCCAGGTCCTGAAGTGGTTAACTTGTGGATGGGTTCCAAAAATATTCCGTGGGTCACTAAATCTTTTTTTTTTTTTTGTACTATTATATATTGGACTGATGAATTATCCAGAATTACAACATTTTATTAATTAGCAAACAATCTTCTGACCGTTCATGAACCCCTGAGTCACAGACATCAATTAAATCTCAGATAAGGAGAGCGGTCAGTGCCGGGAACCTCACACAGAATATAACCAGCACGGTATCACGGTTCTTGCCCTGACGCCCCTTAGTCCTCAGGAATACTTTCCCATCAGACATTAATAAACTCAGGATTTTCGCAATGAGGGTTAATAAGATTTTGGCCTGTACGTCATCGATTTATAACGAATTGGTTATAGTGGAGTTTAGTGAAGAAGCCACCGTAATATGTATATAGGGGCTGCTGCCTTTTTACACCTAATATTCCTGAGAGTAACCCACTGAGGTTTTATGTGCCTGCCATAAATATCCCCATACAGTGCCGGCCATAAATATCCCCATACAGCGCCTGCCATAAATATCCCCATACAGCGCCTGCCATAAATATCCCCATAGTGTGCCTGCCATAAATATCCCCATACAGTGCCGGCCATAAATATCCCCATACAGTGCCGGCCATAAATATCCCCATACAGTGCCGGCCATAAATATCCCCATACAGCGCCTGCCATAAATATCCCCATACAGCGCCTGCCATAAATATCCCCATACAGCGCCGGCCATAAATATCCCCATAGTGTGCCTGCCATAAATATCCCCATACAGTGCCTGCCATAAATATCCCCATACAGTGCCGGCCATAAATATCCCCATAGTGTGCCTGCCATAAATATCCCCATACAGTGCCTGCCATAAATATCCCCATACAGTGCCGGCCATAAATATCCCCATACAGTGCCTGCCATAAATATCCCCATACAGTGCCGGCCATAAATATCCCCATACAGCGCCTGCCATAAATATCCCCATACAGCGCCTGCCATAAATATCCCCATACAGTGCCGGCCATAAATATCCCCATAGTGTGCCTGCCATATATATCCCCATACAGTGCCGGCCATAAATATCCCCATACAGTGCCTGCCATAAATATCCCCATACAGTGCCTGCCATAAATATCCCCATACAGTGCCGGCCATAAATATCCCCATAGTGTGCCTGCCATAAATATCCCCATACAGTGCCTGCCATAAATATCCCCATACAGCGCCGGCCATAAATATCCCCATACAGTGCCGGCCATAAATATCCCCATACAGTGCCTGCCATAAATATCCCCATACAGTCCCTGCCACATATGCCCCCATACTGTGTCTGTGTAATGGTGGGGGGGGTAGGGAAACGGACAAGTGAGCCCTAATCTACCCGCCACTCTGTCCCTGCCTACTTGCAACGACCCGCCCTAGGCGACGGGGTACAACTGGGCGGCGGTCCCTGCGCTCAGTAAGTGCATGACAAACACGACAAACAAACAAGGGAATACAAGCAAGGGAAATGGGCAGTTGCTCGCGGAAACACCGTGAGCAACAGAGTAGTGAACGAGCCGAGTCAAGCCAGGAGAGTGCGAGGTACAAAGCGAAAAGCAGAAGAGTAGTCGGTAAGCCGGGGTCTGTATGGAGCAGGATCAAAAAGTAGCAGGAGCTGTAGCTGGGCCAGGAAACCTCAAGGAAAGAATTCACAAGCACAGATGGACAGGAAGAGCAGGCTTAAATAGACCGAGGGCGGGAGCTAGCTGAGTCTGGCCAGGTTGCGATAGGCTCTCCCACTCCTAAGCCTGCCAGCCTGAGTGGAGGAAGCTGGTGTCTGTCTCAGGGATGTACACTCAGGTGTTGACTGATTAATTCTGGGAATTAACCCCGAAGCAGTGCCTGGCAGATCCTTTACAGTACCCCCCCTTTTATGAGGGGCCACCGGACCCTTTCTAAGTGGACCTGGCTTACTGGGGAAACGCAGGTGGAACCTCCTGACCAATACCCCAGCGTGAACATCCCGGGCGGGTACCCAAGTCCTCTCCTCGGGCCCGTATCCTCTCCAATGGACCAGGTACTGGAGGGAGCCTTGGACCATCTTGCTGTCCACGATCCTGGCCACCTCAAATTCCACCCCCTCAGGGGTGAGGACGGGAACAGGAGGTTTCCTCGAGGGGGCCAAGGACGGGGAGCAGCGTTTCAGGAGGGAGGCATGAAACACGTTGTGTATACGAAAAGACGGGGGTAACTCCAGCCGGAAAGAGACAGGACTGAGGACCTCAATGACCTTATACGGCCCAATAAACCGGGGAGCAAACTTTTTGGACGGAACCTTGAGACGCAAGTTCCTGGATGACAACCACACCAGATCCCCGACCACAAACAGGGGGTTAGCAGAACGTCTTCTATCGGCCTGAGCCTTCTGTATGCTCTGGGACGCCTCTAGGTTCTTCTGAACCTGGGCCCAGACTGTGCACAGATCCCGATGAACGACCTCCACCTCGGGATTGTTGGAACAACCAGGTGAAACGGAGGAGAACCGTGGATTAAACCCAAAATTACAGAAAAAGGGAGAGACCCCTGACGAGTTACTGACCCGGTTATTAAGGGAAAATTCGGCGAGGGGAATGAAAGAAACCCAATCAAATTGACAGTCAGAGACAAAACATCTTAAGTATTGTTCTAGAGACTGATTAGTCCTCTCCGTTTGGCCATTGGTTTCAGGATGGAAAGCAGAGGAGAAGGACAGATCAATCCCCAACTTATTACAGAAGGCTCTCCAAAACAATGAAACAAATTGTACCCCCCTGTCAGAAACAATATTGACGGGGACCCCATGGAGACGCAGGATGTGTTTGATAAACAAGGTAGCCAACGTCTTGGCGTTGGGTAGTTTCTTGAGGGGCACAAAGTGGCACATTTTACTGAAGCGGTCTACCACCACCCACACCACCGACTTGCCTTGGGATGGAGGCAAATCGGTGATAAAATCCATGGAGATATGTGTCCAAGGTTTCTGGGGAATGGGCAACGAACGCAGTAAGCCCGCTGGTCGGGACCTGGGAGTCTTGGACCTGGCACAAACCTCACAGGCGGCGACGTAGGCCTTAACGTCTTTAGGCAAACCAGGCCACCAATAATTTCTGGTAATGAGGTGTTTGGTACCCAGGATGCCTGGATGGCCAGATAGTGCGGAGTCGTGATTTTCCCTAAGTACCCTTAGCCGGAATTGCAGGGGAACAAACAGCTTGTTCTCAGGAAGGTTCCCAGGAGCTGAACCTTGATCAGCAGCAATTTCAGAGACTAAATCGGACTCGATAGAGGAAATGACTATACCTGGAGGCAAAATACAAACAGGATCTTCCTCCGAAGGAGGGCTGGCCATGAAGCTACGCGACAGTGCATCCGCCTTAATATTTTTAGACCCGGCCCTATAGGTAACCAAAAAATTGAATCTGGTAAAAAACAACGCCCATCGAGCTTGTCTCGGGTTTAGCCTCCGGGCAGATTCTAGGAAAACCAGATTCTTGTGGTCGGTAAGGACCGTTACCTGGTGCCTAGCCCCCTCCAGGAAGTGGCGCCACTCTTCAAATGCCCATTTAATGGCTAAAAGTTCGCGGTTGCCAATATCATAGTTACACTCCGTGGGCGAAAACTTCCTAGAAAAGTAAGCACAGGGGCGGAGATGGGTGAGGGAGCTGGTACCCTGGGACAAGACGGCCCCCACTCCCACCTCGGACGCGTCAACCTCCACAATAAATGGCTCCCTTTGGTTGGGCTGAACCAGCACGGGGGCCGAGATAAAGCACTTCTTGAGGGTCTCAAAAGCCTGGACGGCCTCAGGGGGCCAATGGAGGACATCAGCACCCTTGCGAGTGAGGTCCGTAAGAGGCTTAGCGACGACCGAGAAGTTAGCAATAAATCTCCTGTAATAGTTAGCGAACCCCAAAAAACACTGTAGCGCTTTCAGGGAGGCAGGTTGGACCCATTCAGCCACAGCCTGAACCTTGGCAGGGTCCATGCGGAATTCATGAGGAGTGAGGATTTGACCTAAAAATGGTATCTCCTGTACCCCAAATACACATTTTTCGATTTTGGCAAACAGTTTGTTTTCTCGAAGGACCTGGAGCACTTTCCTGACATGCTCTATGTGGGAGGACCAGTCCCTGGAAAACACCAATATGTCATCAAGGTACACTACAAGAAATATCCCCAGGTAATTTCTCAAAATCTCATTTATGAAGTTCTGGAAGACCGCAGGGGCATTGCACAACCCAAAGGGCATGACGAGGTATTCGAAATGGCCTTCGGGCGTGTTAAACGCAGTCTTCCACTCATCCCCCTCTTTGATGCGAATAAGGTTATACGCCCCCCGTAGATCCAATTTAGAGAACCATTGGGCCCCCTGAACCTGATTAAAGAGATCAGGAATCAAAGGAAGGGGATACTGGTTCCTTACCGTGACCTTATTCAGGCCACGGTAGTCAATGCATGGCCTAAGACCCCCATCCTTCTTCCCTACGAAGAAGAAGCCAGCACCTACCGGAGAAGAAGAGGGACGAATGTAACCCTTGGCCAGGGATTCCTGGATATACTCCCTCATGGCTTCACGTTCGGGACAAGAAAGGTTAAATATCCTACCCTTAGGAAGCTTAGCTCCTGGTACCAATTCGATAGCGCAATCGTATTCTCTATGAGGCGGTAATACTTCGGAGGCCTCTTTAGAGAAAACATCAGCGAAGTCCTGAACAAACTCTGGTAGCGTATTCACCTCCTTAGGGGGAGAAATAGAATTAACAGAAAAACATGACGTACAACATTCATTACCCCATTTGGTTAGCTCCCCAGTATTCCAGTCAAACGTAGGATTATGCAACTGCAACCAGGGAAGACCTAGAACCAAATCGTACGATAATCCCTGCATCAATAGTACAGAGCATTGCTCCAAATGCATGGAGCCAACAAGGAGTTCAAAAACAGGGGTATGCTGTGTAAAATAACCATTAGCAAGAGGAGTGGAGTCGATACCCACTACCGGAACAGGTTTAGGCAAATCAATCAGAGGCATAGCGAGAGACATAGCAAATTCCACAGACATGATATTAGTAGAGGACCCTGAATCCACGAAGGCACTGCCGGTAGCAGACCTACCACCAAAAGAGACCTGAAAGGGAAGCAATATCTTAGTACGTTTCATATTTACGGGAAATACCTGTGCGCCCAAGTGACCTCCCCGATGATCACTTAGACGCGGGAGCTCTCTGACAGCATTCTTACGCTTGGGACAGTTGTTTACTTGATGCTTGACATCCCCACAGTAGAAGCAGAGACCATTCTTCCTGCGGAATTCTCTACGTTGTTGAGGGGACACGGAGGCCCCGAGTTGCATAGGTATTTCTGAGTCTTTAGGGGAGAAACGAAGCAACGGGACTTCGGGAGGCATCATGGGGGAGTCGGAGGAAAAAACACATAAACGTTCACGTTGTCGTTCCCTGAGACGTCGGTCAAGTCGTACCACTAAAGCCATAACCTGGTCTAAGGAGTCAGAAGAGGGATAACTAACTAGCAGGTCTTTCAGGGCATTCGACAGACCCAACCTAAACTGGCACCTTAAGGCAGGGTCATTCCACCGAGAAGCTACGCACCACTTCCTAAAGTCAGAGCAATACTCCTCAACAGGTCTCTTACCCTGACGTAAGGTCACCAGCTGACTCTCGGCAAAGGCAGTTCTGTCAGTCTCGTCATAAATAAGTCCGAGGGCAGAAAAGAAACAATCAACGGAGGAAAGTTCAGGGGCGCCAGGAGCCAAGGAGAAGGCCCACTCTTGGGGCCCTTCCTGGAGCCGGGACATAATTATACCCACCCGCTGGCTCTCAGAACCTGAGGAGTGAGGCTTTAAGCGAAAGTAAAGCCTACAACTCTCCCGAAAGGAGAGAAAAGCCCTCCGGTCACCTGAGAACCGGTCGGGCAACTTGAGGTGGGGTTCAAGGGGTGCGGTGAGGGGAACTACCAAGGTAGCATCAGGCTGGTTGACCCTCTGAGCCAGGGCCTGGACCTGTAGGGAGAGACCCTGCATTTGCTGAGCCAGGGTTTCACGGGGTTCCATAATGGTGTCAGGGACCAGGGTAGACTAGGTATAGGGCTTGTGAATTTGTAATGGTGGGGGGGGTAGGGAAACGGACAAGTGAGCCCTAATCTACCCGCCACTCTGTCCCTGCCTACTTGCAACGACCCGCCCTAGGCGACGGGGTACAACTGGGCGGCGGTCCCTGCGCTCAGTAAGTGCATGACAAACACGACAAACAAACAAGGGAATACAAGCAAGGGAAATGGGCAGTTGCTCGCGGAAACACCGTGAGCAACAGAGTAGTGAACGAGCCGAGTCAAGCCAGGAGAGTGCGAGGTACAAAGCGAAAAGCAGAAGAGTAGTCGGTAAGCCGGGGTCTGTATGGAGCAGGATCAAAAAGTAGCAGGAGCTGTAGCTGGGCCAGGAAACCTCAAGGAAAGAATTCACAAGCACAGATGGACAGGAAGAGCAGGCTTAAATAGACCGAGGGCGGGAGCTAGCTGAGTCTGGCCAGGTTGCGATAGGCTCTCCCACTCCTAAGCCTGCCAGCCTGAGTGGGGGAAGCTGGTGTCTGTCTCAGGGATGTACACTCAGGTGTTGACTGATTAATTCTGGGAATTAACCCCGAAGCAGTGCCTGGCAGATCCTTTACAGTCTGCCATAAATGCCCCCATACTGTGTCTGCCATAAATATCCCCATACTGTGCCTGCCATAAATATCCCCATACTGTGCCTGCCATAAATATCCCCATACAGTGCCTGCCATAAATATCCCCATAGTGTGCCTGCCATAAATATCCCTATACAGTGCCTGCCATAAATATCCCCATACTGTGCCTGCCATAAATATCCCCATACTGTGCCTGCCGTAAATATCCCCATAGTGTGCCTGCCATAAATATCCCCATACAGTGCCGGCCATAAATATCCCCATACAGTGCCGGCCATAAATATCCCCATACTGTGCCTGCCATAAATATCCCCATACAGTGCCGGCGATAAATATCCCCATACTGTGCCTGCCGTAAATATCCCCATAGTGTGCCTGCCATAAATATCCCCATACTGTGCCTGCCGTAAATATCCCCATAGTGTGCCTGCCATAAATATCCCCATACAGTGCCGGCCACCGATTTCCCCATACGGTGCCTTCCTGAAATGCGCTCATACAGTGACTTTCTCATATGCCCCCATACACATACTGTGACATCCGCACATGTCCCCACAGTGACAGCCAAAGATGTCCCACTACAGTGACAGCCACAGATGCCCCCTACAGTGACAGCCACAGATGCCCCCTACAGTGACAGCCACAGATGCCCCCTACAGTGACAGCCACAGATGCCCCCTACAGTGACAGCCACAGATGCCCCCTACAGTGACAGCCACAAATGCCCCCCTACAGTGACAGCCACAGATGCCCCCTACAGTGACAGCCACAGATGTCCCCCACACTGTGACAGCCACAGATTTCCCCATACTGTGACAGACACAGATGTCCCCAACACAGTGACAGCCACAGATGTCCCCAACACAGTGACAGCCACAGATGTCCCCAACACAGTGACAGCCACAGATGTCCCCAACAGTGACAGCCACAGATGTCCCCAACACAGTGACAGCCACAGGTGTCCCCAGTGACAGCCACAGGTGTCCCCAACACAGTGACAGCCACAGATGTCCCCAACACAGTGACAGCCACAGATGTCCCCAACACAGTGACAGCCGCAGATGTCCTCCACCAGTGACAGCCACAGATCTCCCCCATACAGTGACAGCCACAGATGTCCTCCATCAGTGACTACCTCAAATGCCCCATACAGTGCCCGCCATAGTGACTTCCCCAAATAACATATCATATTCCCCATTTCAGACCAGAAGAAGAGAGGTCAGCCTCAAGCCTCATAGCAATTATCGAAATGGGCCCATTACTGTGGTGCTGGGATTTGCCACCCAGCACAGAAGGGCCTGGTCTTTGTTTTCCCTTAATGACCTTTCCACAACTGCTGGCCCAATTCCCCACCCCATTTTTGCATCTATGTGGTTCCTCTGGAGAGGGGAGTCCTTAACATGTTCTCATTACCTAATAGCAAAGGGAACCAAGACTGAGCCCCCATTCTCCAAGGGTCCCATGGGCTGCCCATATAGTATGTAGGCCCTTGACTAATATGCACACATTTCCCGTTCTACGTGTGACGTTGTGTTTGCCGATTGTGCACCATTGTGCGGTCCATTATTATTGTATGAATCATTATCCCTTCGAATAATCTCAGTTACCAAGAAAGAGGAATTACCATTACAAATCTCATTACATTATTTTCCCTTGGCACCGTAATAATGTGAGATTATTGTTAGTTGTGACATACTTCTGATGACCAGAGAGTACAACAAGAACACAGGATACACATTTGGTACAGTTACATTGCCAACCTCATTGAATGCCCGGCTTTCCTGCCCATATTTATATGCATTGGGTTATAAGAGCGCAGAATGACGACTATCTTACACTATCTTCGACACATGGTCATCTTGATGCCACCTGAGCCGGAACCACTCTTTCCAGCAGCGGTCCGATTGGCTCATAGGAGGAGGTCCAAAGTGGAGTGGTTCTTCAGAATGGGTAATCCATTCAATAAAGGGGAACGCCACCTGAAGCCAAAGAAATCTATTGCTCCACATAAGCATTTAGATATTTCAAGCCCGGGATAAACCATACATACATTCATGAATTAAACCAGCAACTCTTCTTACACAACTAAAGGTCTGTGGAGGCCCCTCAACGAAAGATTTGTCACCGGAAATTTTTGGGAACGGTAATATGGCCCCAATACCAATGCATAAAGAATATCACCATACAAGTCAGAAAAAAAACGTAGCAAAGAACTCTATACAGTTCTTAAATAATACCATCACCGGCACCAATGATGGGTCCAGCCTGGTGGAGATCCAAAGTAATAGAGGCTCTAGTGCATTTTTCCCCATGCTATAATCTTGCCCAATTTTTGGAACATTTATGTATTTTGTCTTAATTTAAAGCATTGGCACAACCTGAGAAAAGGGGAAGGTATAAGAAATTAGGTGGAAAGACAAAAAGGAGAACTGGAATGGATACCAGAGAGGTCACCAATAGTGAGAATTCAGAAGATGACACCGTCTTCACCGTGCCGGTCAAAATGACAAATACATGAAGGACTTAACATTGACACATGTAATAAGTGAGTTCAACTTTTTGGAACACCCTGCTTCATTCTCATGAACATCAGCCCACAGTTTGTCTCCTAATATCGATTAACTGGACTAAATGTGAGGGCTGCAGAATCATATTTTGAAATGAACAGATTTATCCAAGTTTCTGTTGAAATCCGCATTCTTTTTAGGTCAAAATGTGGGCAATTTGATGTCCCAGAGACCATCACATAGCCTTCCAGTCCATATTAAGCTAAATAAATGGAGGGAACATTGTAACATTCCCGGGCTAAACTGCTAAAGGGCCTGCCATGGGGTCCAACATCACCCCTCCAGACATAGCAGCAGGGCTCAATGAAGCATATGTCACATAAAGCTGTTAATTAAAAGGGTTGTCCCACGACAACCCCTCTCAATCAGACAGGTTTTAAAAAAATTTAAGTTGGGGAACCAACATCTTGAGCCCTTACCATTGCAAAAAAACAAGGGGACCTTAGTCCCCAATCATGGCTAGAGAGCAGGATGAGCATGCGCTGTCCCTCTCCATAGACTTGAATGGGGCTGTCGAATTAGTGTGTTTGGCTATTTCCAATGCTTCCATTCTATGGAGAAAGATCGCTCACGTTCATCCTACTCTTCAGGCACAACCAGTAACTAAGAGCCCCTCGTTCTTTGCAACAGTGGAGGTCCCAGAGGTCGAGCCTCCATCATTCTTGACAGGTTCTAAAATTGAAAGAGGGGATGTAGTGGGACAACCCCCTTTAAAGGCATGGTGTCGCCCCAAAAACATGTTTTTTTTTTAAAATTTAAACATTTAGTGTGTGGGTGATTAAACATTGTTCAAATTTTTTTTATTTTTTTCGCGAGTCAGGAAATATTATAAATTTTTTCAAATTTTTCAAAATTTATAATACTACCCATTTTTGGTCACTAGATGGAGCTGTTTGGAGCTAGTTCCCAAAATTGCAGCATTGCAACATTGGGTTAAAAGCTATCGCTCTAGTGAGCGCTCAGCATCCCCCCCTCCTTTATCCTGGCTAGTGCCGGGATAAACGAGGGGTTTGAAAGGTTTAACCTGCTACACTGTGTGTCGCCATTTTTTGAGGTAACTCACAGTGTAGTAGGTTTACATGCAGTAGTAAACACACACAAACACTAACATACATTGAAATCGCTTACCTGCTCCTGCCGCCGCGGCCCGTCCGCTCCCTTTGCTGCCGCTGTCCCATGTGCACTTGTCCGGAAGCCGCGACCGGAAGTAGTAATATCACTGTCCGGCCGCGACTTCCGGTCCACAGGAAAATGGCGCCGGACGGCGCCAATTTCGAATAGGACTGTGTGGGAGCGGCGCATGCGCAGTTCCCACACAGACGCCGTACACGGCAGTCAATGGGACGGGAGCCGTTCGCAGTCCCTATGGGACTGTGGCTGCCGTATTCCATGTCTGTGTGTGTCGTTAATCGACACACACAGAAATGGAACAAAAAATGGCAGCCCCCATAGGGAAAAAAAAGTGTGAAAAAAAGAAACAGTAAAACACAAACACACAAATGAAAATAAACGTTTATATTAAGGCACTAACATCTTTAACATATAAATAAAACATTTGTGATGACACTGTTCCTTTAAAGGAAATTTTTATTTCATTGTTTTCCTTTGTAATGAAGCATAAATACCAGCCTAGTTGCCGTCATGTACGTGATTAAACAAGGAAATATTGCAAATAGCTGACCCACATGTAACAGGAAGATAGTTGGCCGATACCATTATTAGTTATGCCTGGCATGTCAACATGTTGAGTAAAGCGAGAAGTGGAAAAGCTGTAAGATCTCGGAGCTCATCAACAGGTATTGAATGACCCATCTATTTACTTGTAGCTTCTGTGAGCATTGTCTTGTGTCAAGTATGAAGAAGATGTAAGTAATCAGCATGGCATCACCCACAGTATGCAAAGTGAATAAGGAAGAGATTTCCCCTTTGTTACATGAAAATACATTTCACTGACTGAAGTACAAAGAAATCAATAGTGCAATCTGCTCAGTGATCTACATTCAGGACCATAGCTTCATAGCAACGATAAAAATGAGGTGCCTTTCAGGAGCTGCTTGACACTAGCACACATTCCTAACCAACCTTAACAGGAGGTTCTGGTGCCCCCATCCCATTTTCATGATACGAATACATTTTCCACATTGCAGCCCCGGTGGAGATCGCATCCCTCTGTCGGTTCTCACCCCCCCCCCCCCATCAAGAATGGGAAAAGACCAACGTGGAATGGGTTGTCTCACCAGGGGTCCCATTGGCTGCTAGTATAGTATGAACCACATTGAATCTTACCTTCTCAAATGCTGACCAATAGCTACGATTCCTTGAAGAATTTAATAAAATATCCCCTATTAAAATTATTAGGGAATTATTGTTTTTGGACTTTGGCGCCTGAATAGTCCACTGTACATACAGAAATCTAGCTCAATAAATGGGATATTTAATGTTTATATTGGAATACGATTCTGGATGATATTATCGAGCTTAGAGAGCTCAGTGGTGTTATTCAATGTTGAGATGGACTAACATAGAAGCATGGTGGTTGGTGTCTACCAAAGCATGGAAGCATCATAAATGGAGTCGGCCTATGTTAAAACTGGGTTTACTTCCCAATTTATAAGCTTTGTATAGTAATGCGGATTGAGCAGACTACTGGAGTAACTCCTTGGTCAGGCTGCAGTATAGAGGTGTTCACCCCATGATGGAATCTGATTTTATGACACAACCACATGATGTTATACCCTCTGAATGTTCTAAACGAGCCTTGCCCAGCCTGCACCCAACTTGTCTCAGTGCTAGCCTTCAGACCCTCCATGGACACTTCAGATACAGAATAACACCCTGACACTTAAAGGAAAGGATAATGACACTGACACTTGGGGGACAGGATAATGACACTTAAAGGAAAGGATAATGACACTGACACTTGGGGTACAGGATAGTGACACATAGTGACACACTGACACTTGGGGAACAGGATAGTGACACACTGACACCTGGGGTACAGGATAGTGACACATAGTGACACACTGACACTTGGGGAACAGGATAGTGGCACACTGACACTTGGGAGACAGGATTATGACACTGACACTTGAGGACAGGACAATGATACACTGTCATTTGGGGTACCATTGTGATTACTTGTATTATTTGTAGTGTTGACATTGGCAGACACTGAGCTGACCAGTTGCACAATGCTTTGTGATGATTGGGGAGATCTATATAATGGAGAAAATGAGAGTCCTGGATACGTCAGTAGGAGGGTGATACTTGGTATCTGAGTGTGTTTCACAGGCGTCTGCTTCTATTCTGCTCTTCATGAAGACCACACACAGTCGAAGATAAACCATCACTACACACTTCACTATTTCAGGACCTTACTGTTCACATCCTCCTTTTTTATGATCTAACTAAACCTGCAGGTTATCTTCTCTCTAATTTCTGTGCATTTGCATACCATCCATTGTTCTATGTTATCAGCAATTTCTGGCTAGGGAGAAGGCGACTGTAGTGTATTCAAAGGGATGATTGAGAAGGGTCATAAATGTTCTCTGTGCCCCCGATCACTACTTTATGTCACATGTCTACAGTGCTGAGAACCTCCAAAAGACATTTAACGGGCTGTGGACGGGAAGTTTACTGGCCCTTTAAATACAAGGGGATATATATATATATATATATATATATATATATATATATATATATACACACACACACACACACACACACACATATATATATTTTATTCTTACTGCTCCTCTGAGGAATGTAGAAGAGAAAGTCTGCAGATAACACATGTCTTCGCAGCCAGCTCTGAGGTCTGAACCACTTCCATAATTTCACAATTTCTTGAAATGCTTCTCTAAATGTAAAATTGTGGGCTCAAAGGGTGTTAAAACTTTTGGGCAGTAATGTATAGAAGATAAAGGAAGTGAAAATACATACAGAATTGTTTGTGAGTATAAAATTGTTACAAAATACTTTGAGGAAATAAAACCTGCTGATTCTGGGCTTTGGAGAGATATAGCAACTTCAACAAAAATCAATTCACTAGGTGGCGACATTTACACACATATAATTCTCTTTCTATGACATGAGTGGCTTAATGATAAATGGGGACTGTTAGTCTAAGCATGCTACTAGGCTTGTAGCCTCTACATGTTAACCAAGTCTGCTGCATGTAGTGGCTGCTATGGCTCACACGACTGCCTGTAGAATCCCTTATGGAAAATGACTTTATTGCTCATCCTCAGCCATCACCTGCATGTTCTCATACCAGGGAATCTTAATGCTCAATTTCTCGGCCTTGCAGATCCCTGGAGACCTCAGAATGATGTCATGTGTCTTTGTAAAACTGGAATTATACAAGAAAATTCCACTTTTTTTTTTGTTCACTCATCAGTAGTGGCATTTTAGTGACATCTAGTGGTCATGTGTGTAATTACAGCAGTAGCTAGTATAGGAATTAGAGCTGTAATAGAAAAGAATGTGGATAAAAAGAGGAGGGAGAATTTAGTGGTTTGCAGGTTGAAAGTCTGGATAAGAAATTATCAAATAATAATAATGATAAATTATTTATTATTATTCAGCAATATAAGTGGCACAAATTATTTAGGGTCTTCTCTTTGCCACATATTTTATTATTGTATTTAATGATACACTGACACTTGGGGTACAGGATAATGACACGCTGACACTTGGGGACAGGATAATGACACACTGACACTTGGGGTATAGGATAGTGACACACTGACACTTGGGGTATAGGATAGTGACATACGGACACTTGGGGACAGGACAGAGACACACTGACACTTGGGGTATAGGATAGTGACATACGGACACTTGGGGACAGGACAGAGACACACTGACACTTGGGGTATAGGATAGTGACATACGGACACTTGGGGACAGGACAGTGACACACTGACACTTGGGGGACAGGATAATGACACTGACACTTGGGGTACAGGATAATGATACACTGACACTTGGGGTACAGGATAATGATACACTGACACTTGGGGTACAGGATAATGATACACTGACACTTGGGGTACAGGATAATGATACACTGACACTTGGGGTACAGGATAATGATACACTGACACTTGGGGTACAGGATAATGATACACTGACACTTGGGGTACAGGATAATGATACACTGACACTTGGGGGACAGGATAATAATACACTGACACTTGGGGGACAGGACAAGGATACACTGACACTTGGGGGACAGGACAATGATACACTGACACTTGGGGGACAGGATAGTGATACACTGACACTTGGGGGATAGGATAATGATACACTGACACTTGGGGCACAGGATAACGTCAAACTGACACTTGGGGGACAGAACAATGATACACTGACACTTGGGGGACAGGATAGTGATACACTGACACTTGGGGGATAGGATAATGATACACTGACACTTGGGGCACAGGATAACGTCAAACTGACACTTGGGGGACAGGATAATGACACACTGACACTTGGGGGACAGGATAGTGACACACTGACACTTGGGGGACAGGATAGTGACACACTGACACTTGGGGGACAGGATAGTGACACACTGACACTTGGGGGACAGGATAGTGACACACTGACACTTGGGGGACAGGATAGTGACACACTGACACTTGGGGGACAGGATAGTGACACACTGACACTTGGGGGACAGGATAAAGATACACTGACACTTGGGGGACAGGATAATGACACACTGACACTTGGGGTACAGGATAATGACAGACTGACACTTGGGGTACAGGATAATGACACACTGACACTTGGGGGACAGGATAAAGACATAGTGACACTTGGGGTACAGGATAATGACACACTGACACCTGGGGGACAGGATAATGACACACTGACACTTGGGGGACAGGATAATGACACAGACACTTGGGGGACAGGATAATGACACACCGACACCTGGGGGACAGGATAATGACACACTGACACTTGGGGGACAGGATAATGACACACTGACACTTGGGGTACAGGATAATGACACACTGACACCTGGGGGACAGGATAATGACATACTGACACTTGGGGGGACAGGATAATTATACACGGACACTTGGGGGACAGGATAATGACATAGTGACACTTGGGGACAGGATAAGGACAGTGACACTTGGGGGACAGGATAATGACATAGTGACACTTGGGGGACAGGATAATGATACACTGACACTTGGGGGACAGGATAATGATATAGTGACACTTGGGGACAGGATAATGATACACTGACACTTGGGGGACAGGATAATGACAGTGACACTTGGGGGACAGGATAATGACATAGTGACACTTGAATAATGACACAGACCACTGCTTTGAGACTAGTAGAGCTCCTCACCTCAGACTGGTTCAATGCTCCTTGCCTAGAAATGATGGGACCCTCTCTTTATGGATGTGGTATTACCTGATGAGGGGGAAATATTGTGAGTTGAGGATATAGGGGACCCCCTCTTCTCTATGTTCACCCATCACTGTATAGTTTCGCTCAGCAGCAGATCCTTGTATCTCTCTCTGACTTACTCCCCTGAGATCATCACTAGAACATTAGACTCCGCTATGAATCATTCCTGATGTTACATCCCAATTAATCCATTTTGACAGGTTACTAATTTGATGTGATTACGAGAAGATTCCCAGTAACCACATCAGCTCCGGCTGCGAAGGGAGATTTAGATTATCAAGAAGGTAGGAACTCAAAGTATCCTACACACGGGGTAAATCCCAGGAGTAAGTATAACATGATCTTACTATACACTGGCCTGTCAATAGAATAGTGGGCATCCAGAGATAAGAAACCTTAGAACGGGATTCTTTACTGTAAGAGTAGTAAAACTATGGAACTGACCTATGTGAGTGACAATGGTATGCTAGATAACGTTATAATATATCTTTATAGAGGTCAGAGCTCCCGTTTCCTGTTTCACATCTCCAAATGCTCGGCGGAAGCCCCTTTACAGCTCCCTCCTGACACTGTGCATTTATGTGAATGGCACTGTATTGCATACCAAAAGAAGCATGGCCCTTCATTCTAGGGATCTGTGTGGGTCCAAGTTGTCAGAACCTCCCCCGCCAATCACTAAGTTATGACACAGCCTACCTATATGCCATAATGTGTTATCATGGAAAAATGCTTTACAGGCTAAACATCTAGCTGCCTGCATCTGCCACTAGAGGGAGCTCACTGCAAAAAATTATAGAACACAAAGGGGTTGTAGAGTCATAAGAAATTGATGGCCTATCCTCAGGATCGGTAGGCGACACACTTGTAGCGGCAGTTCACGGTATTACAGCCTTCTCCTATTCACTTGAATGGTGACAACCAATATGGCTGCACTTCCTTTTGTTCCTTTAGTAAAAATTTGTGCTACAAAAATCACAGGATATGTCATAAGTGTCAGATAGATGCGGGTCCCACCTCTAGGACGCCCCCTAAAACCCGTTCTAGCTTTTTGTGCTCACGCGGACTCCCATCCACTTGCTGATTATATGGTCGGGAATTACAGAAACAGCGTAGCTCAGCGAGCAACGCTGTTTTCTCCTTCATGGTCGGAAGTCAGCTGAAACAGAGCGGTAGAACAGGGTTTAGGGGGCGCCGTTCTAGAGATAGTAGCGGGTCCCAGAGGTGGGACCTGCATCTATCTGACATTTCTGACCTATCCTGTGGATAGGTCATAAATGTCGCTTGTGGGAAAACCCCTTTAATAACATTTGGCCGGTTTTACGTTTTAGGTAAAATTCCTCTTTATATCCAGCAGGGAGCGCCATTTCAACACCGCTAGAACTAGAAAACACTGCGAATACGCGCTCTAAGTAGGAAACATCCCCATTAACTTTTATTGCAATCTACAAATTGAATTCAGTTTGAGAACAATTCATCAGGAAGAAGGGATCTCATAGGCTTCCATGATGAGGATGATGAGGATGCTTCGGTTCCAGACTACAAGGCATCATGGGCGATTAATGCTGATTGTATAATGTGACCTCAGTATGAAAAAACTAAGGCCGATAGCAGCACATGAAAGCCAATGGCAGATCAGTATAAGAGCCGTCCTGTGATGTTCATAGCTATGAAGACTCCGCTGCCCTTCCTCCGCTCTCCCTGCTGAGTTACAGATGTATTTCTGGCTCCGAAAACATTGTGTGTGGCTGTGAATATCTCATCTACATATTTACTGCCGATTCATGCATGCTTCTATGAGGTTAACAGTTCTGGCAATTTTACTCTTTCCTGAAATACTCTGTGCTACTTCCACTATCAGTCTGTGACCTCCCATATCATGACACGGGTACAGTCACTTTATGTCCTGTCCTCACCAACACTTATCTATATGGGACGATAGGACACTGCCATCCACAAGATCAGCAGCATACTCCGTACCTGAAATACTATGTGCTGCTGTGAGAGTTTGTACTATTCCACAGCCAGTCTGGGACCTCCCATCCCCTGTCCTCAATAACATCAAAACACAAGTAAACAGGTCACTGCCTTCACAAGATCAGTGCAATCATCTCCTGAAATACTCTGTGCTGCTGGGATCACGCTCCTCCCACTTATCTCCGTTCTCCTTTTCACATCATAATTCTGTCCCGGTCACATGCAGCCATGTCCTCACTAACATCATCACATGAGTGGACTGGTCATTGTCCCCCTCCAGATCAGCGTACCCCTTTCTTGAAATACTCTGTGCTGCTGGGACCCTGCTCCTCCCACTCGTCTCCATTCTCTCTTCATATTATGGCTCTGTCCCATGCAGTCCTGTCCTCACTAACATCATCACATGAGTAAACAGGGCACCGACCTCACAAGATCAGCACAATTCTCTCCTGAAATACTCTGTGCTGCTTGGACCCTGTTCCTCCCACTTGTCTCCATTCTCCACCTCACATTATGAAACTGTCCATGTAACATGTAGCCCTGTCCTCACTAACATTATCACATGAGTGGACAGGTCATTGTCCCCCTCCAGATCAGCAAAGCCCTTTCTTGAAATACTCTGTGCTGCTGGGAGATCTTGCTCCTCCCACTATGGCGGCACATTGCTCTTCTCATATATAACCTGTTCCCTTCCTGGCCTCTCTTGGGTCAGATGTAAATGACACATCTTCTTATGATAACATCTTGACTTATTGCTGGGACATATTGATCGCTCTGTGGACATATAAATCTGCAATTCCCTGAGCTGGAAATATTCAGGATTTACCGGGATCATCTCAAGGCGTGATCGACGTTCTCCACCTACTTATATCCCTAGAAGAATCGGAATAATAATATAGACCAAGATGGGGGATGGTATGACAGGACTCCTCCACTCCCCTGGACAAGCCAGTACTTGAGACAGTCTTGTTGCTATGGACACACTGCCTAACAACCAGAGCGCTTTCAGGCAGGGATCAGGCGGTGATGCAGCAGGGAGCGCCATCCCTACATAGAGTATAGGTGACAGTATTTCTTTAAAGGGTAACTAAACTTTTAAAAAACTTTTGACATGTCAGAAGTTCTGATCGGTGGGGTCCGAGCACCGAGACCCCCACTGATCGCTAAAACGAAGCGACAGAAGATCTCAGGTGAGCTCTGTGCCGCTTTGTTTTCTGATCGGCTTTGCTGAGTGGCCGGTGTACGGACTCCTAGACTTCCTATCGAGCCCGTACACCGCTCTGAGGAAAGCCGTTTAAAAACGAAGCGGCACAGCGCTCACCCGAATGCTTCAGACGCTTTATTTGTGCGATTGGTGGGGTTCTCAGTGCTCGGACCCCCACCGATCAAAACTTCTGACATGTCACTATGACATGTCAAAAGTTTTTAAAAAGTTTAGTTACCCTTTAAGGAAGCAGCACTAGCAATGTGTCCTAGAACATTTCCTTCAGGCTTTACGCCGGAGATCTCTGAGCTAAAGGCCAAAAATAAAAAATAATGACATCCTGTTAACATTGCACTTGCTCTGGGGGTTGCCATGTTAACATGAACAGATAAATGTTACCCAGTCTTGCTGATTTACCCATTAGAGTGTAGCCTGATTTAATTTCCACATGCCCGATCCTTTATTTCCACGGGAGATAAGTGGCGCCAGATATATCTGACTGCCGCTTATCTCTATTAAATTAATCATGCATGCTAGGCTGATCCAAAGAGGGACTTTCCTGGAAGTAGTACTGACCTATACCACTGAGCTTTCAGGTGCATGAATAGTATGCCAGTACTACAGTGAAGACTGACACACAGAGCGCTAAGTAAAAGGTAGCAGGAGGCGGATGCAACATATTGATGTCGTTTTATCTGTCTGTTAGGGTAGGTGGATAACGAGGTGATGACCCTAATAAGAGCTCTGTAATGGAAAATAATTTTTGTACCGCAGCATCTACAGCGATGATGAGTCAGGGGCTCATTCCAGGTAATTTTAGGGATAAATTGAGGAAATTAATTTGCTTTATATATTTCGGCCCTACAAGTCTCAAAAGATTGCATCCTGCCGCTCAGGAATAAGAATCGTATCCAGACTTTTCCCAGTGTACTGTGTCTTTAAAAGGCAAAGCCAATGCAGTGGCCCCCTCTATCTTTCCCTTTTCCCCTCCTCCTCCTCCTCCTCTCTAGCCGGAAGGGGGATGTGATGTAAAATCACAGTAAACTTTTGGAAGACCTCTCTGATTATTATAGAAGAGAACTCAACAAATCCCAGCAAAAAAGGCAACTGGGGGACTATCCGTAAAGCAAAGAAAGGGGGGGTATCAAGTCGGAGGCCGTGGAGACCCCCCGGGACATCTGCTCTTTATACACAGGTCAGTTGGAAACTTTTTGGCTGCTGGGATTATGTGATCGGAATGACAAACAGCGAGATGTTGCAGGAACAATGGTGAGCGCAAAAAGTTGCTAGACGGCAGAATTTTGGGAAATTGTCAAAAACATTAGAATGTTTTTTGAATTTTTGAATGGTAAAGTTTGATGCTTGATGTAGAATTTGGACATGTGAACGTGTGTTACATCAGTTGACACTGAGCCGGCCATAGACCCTAAGATTGACCCCCCCCCCCCCCCCCGATCAGCCGATCGTTCACGATCGAAGGGTCAGATTTCAGTCAAACATTTTGTCACCGTAAACGGCAGGTGATCGGTTCAGCCGCGCGTTACTGGTATACGGGGCTAAATTATCGATAGTCTATGGCCAGTTTAGGTGATGGGCGCAGAACGTTTTTGCCCCTGATACCATTATAACGATGGTTGTTGTTATATCTCACAGTAGACCAAAAATGAAATGTTGTCCAGCGTAGAACTGGTAAAACTCAACCGGAAAAAAGTTGGCGCAATGTTTCGTAATCCCCAATATTTTGTCGATAATATTATTAGATATTGTACATACTAATTCTAGTTACCCATTGTTTATATAATATACAGTATAGTAGACAGATTCCTCTATTTCAGCATTTGACAATCCAGAACAGAACTGCAGAATATTCTTCAATTTCACAAAATTAAGATCAGAATTAAAAGCTAAAAAGCGATTGCGCAGTCTTCTTAACGGTCCACTGTCTTTACAAGTAAAGTTGATTAATATACTTTTCTATTACTATCCAATAATCCAGAATATTTCATCATTTAGGTCTATTGATTCCGGATAAGAGGAATTGTACTGTATCATTGTATTTTATATGGAATACATTGTTATTTTTTTAGGAACAGCGCCACTCTTGATTATAGGCCATGCCTAGTATTGCATCTCTGAAATGTAGTAGTAATAATAATAATAAGAAGAAGAATTGTTCACCTTATGTTGGCAAAGGGAATATAACTAAAGCTGCATAAACCTGTCAGCCATTCAGATATAAAGTGCAGAGTGATGCATTGTGGGTAGCTAGTTAAGGACAGGGTGGAGTGCACATATCTGTGACCAGGTCAGGTCAGGTACGGGCCATGGTTATGTGGCACAAGTCTCCTTGATGAAATACGTTTTCAAGGCACACAACCTGGGAATGTTAGGAGCAAGTCAGATGGTCCAGGGCAGTGATCTCCACAGAATGGGTGCAGCACGGGAGAAGTCCTGGAGACGGGAGTGAGCGGATGTAATAAGGGATGATGAGAGTCGTGGGCCATTGGTTGAGAGAAGAACACGAGTGGCTTAGTAAAGATAGATTAGAGCGGATATGTATGTGCAGCATAGGGGAGAGCCTTGTAGAAGAGTCATGAATATAATTCTACAGGGAACCAGTGTAATAAGCGGCAGAGAGCAGCGGCGTTCGTATAAATGCTAGAAAGAGAGATCACCCTGGTTGCTGCGTTCATGGTGGAGTGAAGTGGAGCCAGTCTGTTTAGTGGATACCAGTTAGTAGTGAGTTACAGTAGTCCACTGCTTAGGGCCCGGATTAGTGTTTTAGCGGTGTCCGTGGTGCTGTAGGGACGGATATAGGATTTATAGGTGAAGGCAACAAGATTTGGCAATGGAGTGTATGAAAACAAGGACAGATCAGAGTCGAGGATAACTCCAAGACATGGGGCGTGATATCTAGGGAGGGCGGGAGTGTTACAGACGGGGATGGAGATGTCCGGTTTAGATGATGGAGGAATGGACAAGAGGGGTGCTGGTTTGTTTTTTTTTGGGGGGGGGGGGGGGAATCATCCGTCATTAATCTCAGCCATCCCATTTAACCATAAAATATTGAAGGGAAGATATTTTATGACGCACTGCAGACCTGTCTATATCTAATTGAAGGACATTATAATCAGCCTCTTCCCGACCTAAAATGCTGAGTTCATCCTGAGCCTCCTGCTTCACGAATAGAATGTCAAAGCTAAAGTAAGGACTGACACTTACACAGGCAGAGCAGTAAGGGAGAGGGAGGATGTAACTCTGTATAACATTGTAGATTTATATGTCATCTGTGGAAAGATCAACCCCTATGGGCACTATAATGGCGGCCATTTCTGGTTGTCACCCAGCATCTATCACCCGATACGAAGACAACCAAGAGGACAATTTGGGGGGGGTTATATTTCTGGGAAGTCAACACTTTGGAGGACGCTGAAAAAACTTGCACCATTAAATTTTGCTGCTTCTGTGTTTCCAGTCCTTGAAAATGTTTTCCAAATTACATTTTACATATTTTTGTACGTAATTAAGAAGTTCTGACAGAATCCCTCAGATATTCCGCGGTAACCACTTCGTTGTTATGACTCACCTTCCCTAGCAACCAGTCGCTAGGGTAACCAGCTTGCCCAGGACTTGTCAGTGACCGCTACTTAAAACTGTGTCGTTATCCTGTTCTAGACGTGGAGTCATTTGAGTAGAATTCCCCTTTAAATTGAACTCATTCCCTTAGCCTGTGTTAATATGTAGCGTAACCGTCAAACCTCATCCACACGCGTGGAGAAATTGAACTGCGGTGCAGGGTTACATTATTAAACTCAATGGGGACGTGAAAATCCGCAAAAATATTTCCGCTTTAAAATTAAAAAAAATTGGCCATAATCACCTCCCCTGATCGTCCCCGATCCCACGACTGTTCTCCTAAGACGTTTCCTCTTATGTGACCGCCGCAGCCAATCACAGGCTACAACTGTCACGTGAGATAAAGCGCCATTCCAGGAGGCCAACAACAGTCAGGGGAGCCGGAACGCGTCGCTACGGGAGGCCAGGTGGAGGCGAGTATAGTCTTTTTTTTCGCCCTCTGCTCTTAGTCGGACGAAAATCAAACACGATTTGGTGCGGACTTTCGGACAAAATTCCCAGTGAAATGCGGATCTGATTTGCTGCAGAGTTTTCCCATGTGAACATACCCTTAAAGGGGTTGTCCACTTTTTATTTTTGTTTATTTGTAGAATAGGAAATTATATAGTTTTCGAATATACAAGTATAAGAAATTCTGCTCTCGTACCTTTCTTATATCAGTATAGTTGGCCGTTGTCTCCTCATAGCAGAATGGTATAGTCCACAGATTAGTCCTGTGTAATGTATCCAACTGAATAGGACTAAACATGGCGTCCATCATGTAACCTCACACATCATGTGACCCCTCACACTCATCATGTGACTACGAGCATTCACTTAGTAACAGGGTTACATGACACACACGTGTTGCGGTAACACGGCGGGCACATCCATGGGCTAAGTGAACAGGTCTAATGGTGGAATAATGATAAACCTCTACTTCACTGTGCCTGTATTTGTATAAAATGTCTGTCTGTCTCTAGGTGATGTTGTTAATAAAGTTAACAGTCTAAAAAAAAAAAAAAGTGTAAAAGTTCTCACAGACACTGGCAGCCATGATGAGACCAGTGGTCACATAATGTGTGTGGGTGTCACATGACGGACACCATGTTTAGTCCATACAGTTATAACATAGATTGATTAATATGGACTAATATGTGGACTGCACCATTATTTTTTTAAGACAGGTCCTATATTACTGATATAACTAATGTATGGGAGCAGAATGTCATATATGCATACCTCCCAACTTTTGAATTTGGAAAAGAGGGACATTTTTAAGCCACGCCCCCTAACCACGCCCAATATCCCGCATAAACACATCAAATGATGAATTTCATTTAAATTTGTTGCCACACACAGCCCTCTGTAGATAATGCCACAGCCCCCCTGGTAGGTAATGCCACCCAGCCCCCTGCAGGTAATGCCACCCAGACCCCTGTAGGTAATGCCACCCAGACCCCTGTAGGTAATGCCACCCAGCCCCCTGTAGGTAATGCCACCCAGCCCCCTGTAGGTAATGCCACCCAGCCCCCTGTAGGTAATGCCACAAAATCCCCTATAAGTTACACCCATCCCCCCCCCTTCCAGGAGAAGTCACTGACTTCAATGCCCATATATGGACAGTGTAGTCACTGTCTTCTCCTGGAGAGGAATCCCCGGCCACAGGGTCGGGGCTTCCGCTTCAGAAGTGAGTGACGTCGCTGTGTCCATATATGGACAGTGTAGTCACTCACTTCTCCTGTAGCGGAATCCCCAATCCCCGGACAGGGATTGGGGATTCAGACTCCTACAGGGAGCAAAAAACGACCCTCCTCCTCCTGATATGCACTCTGTACTGTGAGGAGGAGGAGAGAGAGAGAGAGAGCGCGAGCAACGGAAGACACGGCCGTCACTCGGGACACATCCGGTGATGGCCGTGTATTACCCTGCCCCATAGACTTCTATGGGGGCCGGGTAAACTAACGAAAATAAGGCATGTCCCATTTTTTGACGGCCAGGTTTCCCGTGGCGTCAAAAAAATTGGTCGTGTGAATAGCCCCATCACTTACCGTCAGAAGAAGGCAGGAGTCTTGCAGCGGCGTTCTCACTGGTGTCGATGCCGGCCCGGGAGTGAACCAGTCCAGTCACCTGACCGGTGAGGTCAGGTGACTGTACTGGTCCACTCAAGGGCCGGCATCGATCCCAGTGAGAACGCCGCTGCAAGACTCCTGCCTTCTTCTGATCGCTGCTGCAATCAGCATCGATCAGCTGTTCTGATGCAGCACCCAGCGGGACATTTACAGACCGCCCGGGACGGCGGGACAGCGGTGAGAAACCGGGACTGTCCCGCCGGAATCGGGACGGTTGGGAGGTATGTATATTAGAAAATGGTAAGTTTTCCTATTGTACAAATAAATAAATGAAACAAATAAAAACGGGACATCCCCTTCCAGGCCAGGATCACACATGCAGTTTTTGGTTAAATGAGCCAAAAACTGCACTCTTAGGCCGGATTCACACGAGCGTGTGCGTTTTGTGCGTGCAAAAAATGCGGCGTTTTGTGCGCGCAAAAGGTCCATAAAAGCTCCGTGTGTCAGCAGCATATGGTGAGTGATTTTTGCTCAGCCGCCATCATTATGACACTCTGTTTGTATGTTTGTAGCACGTGGTGCTTTTCTGTTTTCATTCATAGTTTTAACTGCTGTTGCGCGGCACCCGGAAGTGCGTCCGTGTGCTGCGCGTGATTTTCACGCACCCATTGACTTCAATGGGTGCGTGATGTGCGAAAAACGCACAAATATAGGACATGTCGTGAGTTTTACGCAGCGGACACAAGCTGCGTGAAAATCACGGACTGTCTGAACGGCCCCATTGACTAACATAGGTCCGTGCGACGCGCATGATTTTCAAACACGTTAAACACGTTCGTGTGAATAAGGCCTTTAGGCTATGATCACATAGACAGTTTTGACGCAGTTTTTTGACCAAAAGCCAGAAGTGGATCCAAAAGGAAGGAAAAGTATAATAAAAAAATATCTGATGCCTCATTTATTTTGTGTTCACTCCAGCATTTGGCTGAAAAAACTGCACCAAAGTTGTGTGTGATCCTGGCCTAAGGGGTTATTATATAGATTGCAGCTACAGATGTTGCATTGCTGACCGGTCATAATCATTCATTTTGCTTCAAAATATATACAGGACCGGCCTTTGGGGTGCGCAACCTATGCAGTCACACAGGGTGCACCAGCTATCTCTACTAAAGGGGGCACCAAAGAAGGCCTCCTAAGACTTGTGTCAATTCATATCGTATTAATTGAAGAGCATTATTATTTAGATATGGTATAGCACTGTTATTAGCTTACTTTACGTATGAAGCTTTTATTTGAGCAGTGTATGGCGGTATTATATGGGCAGTGTATGGCGGTATTATATGAGTAGTGTATGGCGGTATTATATGGGCAGTGTATGGTGGTATTATATGAGCAGTGTACGGCGGTATTATATAGGCAGTGTATGGTGTATTATATGAGCAGTGTATGGTGGTATTATATAAGCAGTGTATGGTGGTATTATATGAGCAGTGTATGGTGGTATTATATGAGCAGTGTATGGTGGTATTATATGAGCAGTGTATGGTGGTATTATATGAGCAGTGTATGGTGGTATTATATGAGCAGTGTATGGTGGTATTATATGAGCAGTGTACGGTGGTATTATATGGGCAGTGTACGGTGGTATTATATGGGCAGTGTACGGTGGTATTATATGGGCAGTGTACGGTGGTATTATATGGGCAGTGTATGGTGGTATTATGTGAGCAGTGTGTGGTGGTATTATATGAGCAGTGTACGGTGGTATTATATGGGCAGTGTATGGTGGTATTATATGATGAGTGTATGGTGGTATTATATGAGCAGTGTATGATGGTATTATATGGGCAGTGTATGGTGGCATTATATGAGCAGTGTGTGGTGGTATTATATGAGGAGTGTATGGTGGTATTATATGAGCAGTGTGTGGTGGTATTATATGAGCAGTGTATGGTGGTATTATATGGGCAGTGTATGGTGGTATTATATGAGCAGTGTACGATGGTATATGAGCAGTGTACGGTGGTATTATATGAGCAGTGTACGGTGGTATTATATAGGCAGTGTATGGTGTATTATATGAGCAGTGTATGGTGGTATTATATAAGCAGTGTATGGTGGTATTATATGGGCAGTGTATGGTGGTATTATATGAGCAGTGTATGGTAGTATTATATGAGCAGTGTATGGTGGTATTATATGAACAGTGTATGGTGGTATTATATGAGCAGTGTACGGCGGTATTATATGAGCAGTGTACGGTGGTATTATATGAGCAGTGTACGGTGGTATTATATGAGCAGTGTACGGTGGTATTATATGAGCAGTCTATGGTGGTATTATATGAGCAGTGTACGGTGGTATTATATGAGCTGTGTATGGTAGTATTATATAAGCAGTGTATGGTGGTATTATATGAGCAGTGTATGGTGGTATTATATGAGCAGTGTATGGTAGTATTATATAAGCAGTGTATGGTGATATTATATGAGCAGTGTATGGTAGTATTATATAAGCAGTGTATGGTGATATTATATGAGCAGTGTATGGTGGTATTATATGAGCAGTGTATGGTGGTATTATATGAGCTGTGTATGGTAGTATTATATAAGCAGTGTATGGTGGTATTATATGGGCAGTGTACGGTGGGTATTATATGGGCAGTGTACGGTGGGTATTATATGAGCAGTGTATGGTAGTATTATATGAGCAGTGTATGGTAGTATTATATGAGCAGTGTATGGTAGTATTATATGAGCAGTGTATGGTAGTATTATATGGGCAGTGTATGGTGGTATTATATGAGCAGTGTATGGTGGTATTATATGAGCAGTGTATGGTGGTATTATATGAACAGTGTATGGTGGTATTATATGAGCAGTGTATGGCGGTATTATATGAGCAGTGTACGGTGGTATTATATGAGCAGTGTACGGTGGTATTATATGAGCAGTGTACGGTGGTATTATATGAGCAGTGTACGGTGGTATTATATGAGCAGTGTACGGTGGTATTATATGAGCAGTCTATGGTAGTATTATATGAGCAGTGTATGGTGGTATTATATGAGCAGTGTACGGTGGTATTATATGAGCAGTCTATGGTAGTATTATATGAGCAGTGTATGGTGGTATTATATGAGCAGTGTACGGCGGTATTATATGAGCAGTGTATGGCGGTATTATATGGGAAGTGTATGGTGGTATTATATGAGCAGTGTATGGTAGTATTATATGAGCAGTGTATGGTGGTATTATATGAGCAGTGTATGGTGGTATTATATAAGCAGTGTATGGTGATATTATATGAGCAGTGTATGGTAGTATTATATAAGCAGTGTATGGTGATATTATATGAGCAGTGTATGGTGGTATTATATGAGCAGTGTATGGTAGTATTATATGAGCAGTGTATGGTGGTATTATATGAGCAGTGTACGGTGGTATTATATGAGCAGTCTATGGTAGTATTATATGAGCAGTGTATGGTGGTATTATATGAGCAGTGTATGGTGGTATTATATGAGCAGTGTATGGTGGTATTATATGGGCAGTGTATGGTGGTATTATATGAGCAGTGTACGGCGGTATTATATGAGCAGTGTATGGCGGTATTATATGGGAAGTGTATGGTGGTATTATATGAGCAGTGTATGGTAGTATTATATGAGCAGTGTATGGTGGTATTATATGAGCAGTGTATGGTGGTATTATATAAGCAGTGTATGGTGATATTATATGAGCAGTGTATGGTAGTATTATATAAGCAGTGTATGGTGATATTATATGAGCAGTGTATGGTGGTATTATATGAGCAGTGTATGGTGGTATTATGTGAGCTGTGTATGGTAGTATTATATAAGCAGTGTATGGTGGTATTATATGAGCAGTGTATGGTGGTATTATATGAGCAGTGTATGGTAGTATTATATAAGCAGTGTATGGTGATATTATATGAGCAGTGTATGGTAGTATTATATAAGCAGTGTATGGCGGTATTATATGAGCAGTGTATGGTGGTATTATATGAGCAGTGTATGGTGGTATTATATGAGCAGTGTATGGTGGTATTATATGAGCTGTGTATGGTAGTATTATATAAGCAGTGTATGGTGGTATTATATGGGCAGTGTATGTGGGTATTATATGAGCAGTGTACGGTGGTATTATATGAGCAGTGTATGGAGGTATTATATGGGCAGTGTATGTGGGTATTATATGGGCAGTGTATGTGGGTATTATATGAGCAGTGTACGGTGGTATTATATGAGCAGTGTATGGTGGTGTTATATGAGCAGTGTACGGTGGTATTATATGAGCAGTGTATGGTGGTATTATATGAGCAGTGTATGGCGGTATTATATGAGCAGTGTACGGTGGTATTATATGAGCAGTGTGTGGTGGTATTATATGAGCAGTGTATGGTGGTATTATATGAGCTGTGTACGTTGGTATTATATGAGCAGTGTATGGTAGTATTATATGAGCAGTGTATGGTAGTATTATATGAGCAGTGTATGGTAGTATTATATGAGCAGTGTATGGTAGTATTATATGAGCGCAGTATACTTTTAGAAAATTATGTTTAATTGAATATTACGATTTATTTTACTTAATTGTATTTATTTTTAATGTAATTGTATTTGAATAATAAATGTTATAGTGATTTTAGGCAATTCTATTTTTAATTTTTTTTAATTTTGCTTTATTTTTACTCATTTATTTGACTTTTACTTCATTCTATTTTAATTTTTTATTAATTTAATGTATATTATTTTTTTAATTTCATTTTATAGTTACCCTTATTTTATATTAACTTCATTTTATTTTGATTTTATATTAATATTAGTTGTAGATTTATTTTCTATTTTACTTTATTTTCATTTTAACAATTGTTTTTTTAATTTGCTTTATTTTTACTCATTTATTTTACTTCATTTTATTTTAATTTTATATTAACTTTATATTTATATTTTTTATTTTACATAATTTTCATTTTTTCTCTTATTTTTATTTTGCTTCATTTTATTTTGCTTTTATATTAAATTTCTATAATTTTTTTTCTATATTACTTATTTTTACAAAATGTTATATTCATTTTATTTGAATAGATCACATCCCTATGTTTTATATAACAAGGAAATGATCCCCGGCTTATAAACTGGGTATACTGTCCCCGCCGTGACACAGATCCGCTTGGAACATTTTGTGCTGTTCCTATAAACTATATCCCCTTCTACCTGCCAGACGTAGTGTCGTCCCCCGACTGCTCCGCTGTGCTGACACATGAACTCCCTGCAGCCACCACAACCGTCCTTAGCTGTAATTTGAGCGAATGGAAATCTTGTTCCCCGCTGCCAGCTGCTTAGCTCAGGCATTTTAACAAGGCCACAAATATGAAGTGGTAGAGATAGCGGGTCCGTCTCACCCGGCGATGAGCGCAGGATTGTCTCAGGAATCTGGCAGTCACGACCACTTAATAAATACATCCTGATTATTTATCAGGACACATCCGTCTTTTGTTGTTGTTGTTTTTTTTTAAAGAACGCTTCCCCTTTAAATGTTTTTGGGAAGGTTGGGTGACAACCAATATGGCCATCATCACACACTCTCAGTGGTTGTCACCTAGCTTACTTGGACTTCCAAACAGAATTTGACTGGCCTCTAGGATCAGTCTGCAGTCAATGTTATTAAAGGGGCAGTGTCATTTATTTATTTTTTAAAAACTCAGACATATCATTTAGAAGTTGGGATTAGCGAGGGTCTGAGACCCTAAGATCGATAAAAAATAGGGTCTGCAGGTGCGCTACTTAGTACCTTTTCCTTGCTTTCATTGGAAAACTGAATACAAGCCATAGATAGTATATGACCCATACTCAAATCCCCAAGGAGAGCAGATGATGGGGGTCTCTGTGCCCGAACCCCACATATTCTGCCATGTCTCTACTTCCTATGATATATCAGATATTTGCCTATCTATCCTGATTGTCGGCCTCATAATGAAAGGTATGGACCTTTACTTAAAGGGATACTAAAGGGGGTTTTAGACTGGGCAATTATCTGGCAAACGCTGGATCATCCGCTGGTCGTATCGTTTTAAAAAACTGAAATATTCTCGTTGTCGGCAGCGCATCTTGGTGTGTAAACAGGGAGACGCGCTGCCGACATAATAATGTATGGGGATGAGCGATCAGAGTAACGAGCGCTCGTCCCCATCCATAGCTCCGTGTGACAGGAGCAAACCAGCGCCGATCAACCATCTGTCTCGTTAAACGGCGCTCGCTGCACCGGCCAAAATCGTCCGGTGTAATAGGGGCTTAACCCTGAATTCTGTCTTATCTCTATTTGCTGTGCAGGTCAATACAATCTATTGTTCCCTGTTATCAGCCATTTCTGACAGGGAGGAGCCTGAATTTAGTGTTCTTTAATGGGATGAGTACCAGGAAGTGCAGAACACATGATCACTAATTAATGTTCCATATCTCCAGTGCTGAGACCCTCCAGAGAAATTTACATCCCTAGGTGAGTCTTATAACGCTGCCGCACTATTATAAGCTGCTGATTTTAGGGTTAGTTGCCCTTTAAATGCAAGTTTAATATTGACATATGACTGTAACACTAGGGATTCCATATATTCAATCCCACACTTTTCGGTAGGATCAGCCAATAAAAACTGTATACATCAGGTTTCATATTTTTAGGGGTGGGTGGCACCCAATTTAACCCCTGATTTAGGCCTCATGCACACAAACGTAGCCATGTGCACGGCCGTGATTTTCGGGTCGGCCGGCAGCGGACTGTCACCCGCAAGCCGCCCATAAATCGCGGGCCGTGTACATGGCCGCGGCCATTATTTTCAATGAGCTCGGACCGCAGAACACGGCCGTAATAAGACAGGTCTGTTCTTTCTGCGGTGCGGGCTCCCGGGCCATGCATGGACCGTAAAAACTACTGTCGTGTGCATGGCCCCATAGAAATGAATGGGGCCGCAATTCTCCCGTGGATTTTCGGGGGAATTGTGGCCGCAAAAGCACGTTCGTGTGCATGGGGCCTCAAGCTCTGGCCTGGTCATTGTTATATAAGAGCGCCGGTCTGAAGAGCATGAGATCATCCGGTTATCTCATCCAAATATTCCTGTACGCACCTGGGACAAGTGAGAACATTCGGTGGATTACTTTCTGCACCAAAAACACATTATATTACTACAACCTACTCATCTAATAATACCAAGCAACATGATCAATCCCTGTAGTGACCTGGCCCCATGTGGTGATTAGATAGATAGATAGATAGATAGATAGATAGATATGACAGTAGAACAAGAACCGCTCTCCCCTTTGGCTAATAGAGGGGTCCGGTGACCTCCCTTGTATCATGTCCCATATGCCCTGTGGACAGGAACCCCCTTTCCTTCTATATTGATCACACAGGGCCCCCAGTCAGTGATAGTCAGCCTCTGTTTACCAGGATGAGCAGAGATGTAATATTTCTTTAATACATTCAGTAAGGACACTGGATCTTGTTTTATTCTTGTCCTGAGCCCCCCAGGGCTGTTATGTTGGGGGGAGGGGGAGAGGCCCCGGATGATTGAACGCAGAGCTGGTCAGAACACATACACTCCTCTGCAGGACCAGAGGAATCAAAGAGAAATTGTCTGGTGTGTAAAGTGCTAGGAATTAGATGATCTTGGAAAAGACATTATGGGGGGAGGATAACCACTTTTCTTATCCTACGGATTTATGAATATAATTCCAGAAGAGTAGTGAAGACTGACACACAATCAGACAAGTAGACAGGAACCATAATGTGATGAATACTTATGTGGCATTCAGGCTCTTTAGAAAGAGCTGGATGGCAACCTTAATGGGCACAGTAATGGCAGCCATTAGTAGCTAGCCAGCATTTGTTAGAGATCGTAGCTCAGTAGCGATGGTCCCTAAAGCAGGATTATCAATGTGTGTGTGTGTATGTATGTATGTGTATATATATATATATATATATATATATATATATATATCGCAATATTACACTACAGTATACAGGGTAAGTCCGGTCAGTTACCCTTACCTCACAACCGTCTCGGATTCAGCGGGACAGTCCCAATTCTGGCCGGCGTCCCGCTATCAACCTAATTCTGAAGCAGGGAACCATCAGCTCCCTGCTTCAGAATTAGTTCATAGCAGAGGGAGCTCCTCCGCTCGCCGAGGACTCCCTGGGGAAAAGCGCAACTTTAAGCGCTGTGCTCGCGCAAGCCCTTGGCATTAATGTCCATATATGGACATTGACGTCAGGGACTTCTCCTGGAAAGGAAACCCCAGCCGGAGTCGGCAACAGGAATTCCGCTCAAGGAGTAGCCGCTGACGTCACTGTCCATATGTGGACAGTGACTTCAGGGCTTCCTTCTAGGAGCGGAATCCCCGGCCTATGCTCTGGCTGGGGATTCCGCTCCTAGAGGGAGTCCCAATGGCGCTATCTACGGGACGGGAGGGGGGGGGGGGTGGCGCTATCTTCATGGGGGGGGGCACCATCTACATGGACACTGTGGCGCTATGTACGTGGGAATTACCTACATGTGCACTGTGTCACTATCTACAAAGGCACTGGCACTAGGGGCAACTAAGGGGGCATTATACTGCATGGGGGCATCTGTACGGGCATTATAATGCATGGGAGAATCTGTGTTTGCTTTGTACTGTATGGGTTCATCTATGGGGCAGTATACTGTATGGTGGCAGCTATGGGGGCATTATATTCTGTGGGGGCAGCTAGAGGGCATTATACTGGGTGGGGGCAGCTATTTGGTATACTGTGAAGGAGGCACTATGGGAGCATGATACTTTGTGGGCTGAATCGGGAGTGTATGGCTGGGGATCGGGTGGGATTAGAGGCGTGGCTTAAAAGAAAAAAAATTTGCTGCATCGGTCGTCCGTCTTTGTGATACTTGAAAGTTGGGAGGTATGCAGTTACCCCCAATATGGCGAATTTCAATATGGCGGGTCAGTAAGGCATCATATTAGTCTATCATACCCCCTCTGCCTGCACGATCATATGGCCGTGACATGTTGAAGATGCTGTATCCTATCCCCGCTGCCACCCCTTGTCCTTGTGTGCATGTTTTGAAGAGGTTGCCTGGCACGGGGGAAGAGATTCCTGTGGTTGAGGGGTCATCTAGGGAGCTTGTTCATCTGCTTTGTCCTTGTGTAATTGCCTCCCCCCTGTCCAGCATGTACAAAACATGTTCCTCCTTCATCCAGATGTTCTCCATCTCTTTAAGTATTCATTAGAATATCCTCGATGCTCTAATTTGGCACTGAGATGGTTAAAAGGGTCCTATACTTTTGTTTGTAAGTATGGCTCACGTATACATAAGGATGAGGAGTGTTGCGGTTCTGTTTGGCACGCTGGTTGCTCGGCTGTTTCCGTAACTCCCATAGGTGTGAATGGAGAAAGCCGCTCTCCGTCTGGATGCAGCGGCCGGCTGGTTTATGAATAAAATGCCAGAACCGCAGTAAATACTGATATGTATGCAGGATGTGACTATATTTAGCATTCAGAGTCTGTGGAAAGCTGGGTGACAATGGGAAGGGCAACATTTTTTTTTTTTTATCTTGATCCTTCATGACCAACAAAATGTTTTGCAGATATAATGATGCTGGATTTACTATAGAGTTTAAAATAGAGTGTATAATAGAATGGGAGCTTACTTTAAAACTTAAAGGAACACCCCAGTTAAAACTGATACATGTATGATGCCTTGTACAGGGTCTGGGGGTCGGAGCATGACACAAGGATTCTCTCTTTGGTGTTATTTGAGTCATACACTAGACATAAACAAGTGTATCAGTTTAATCTGGAGTGTTCCTTTAAGGGGTTATATAGTATCACTTTTAACAGAGATTCCTATAGACACAAAATGACATTTTTGGGGGATGGTTTCCCGGTATAATGAGCCACAGAGCTCCGTAGAGAGCCTGAACCCCTTTACTGCTGCCCAGAAAGTTCCTTCACTGGCGATAGAGCTGTAATTATTTCAAGAGGACTTCCCCTTTAAGTCGCAGATATTTATTTAACAGACTACCCCCTCAAGCAGACAGTCCATGCTGATGACTCCTTTGTTTCTTTCATCTGCTCTTTCCAAACAAAAAACAAAGGACACAGAACTTAACCCCTTAGTGACCAAGCTTGTTTGGACCTTAACCCCTTCCCTCTTTAGCCACTTTTGACCTTCCTGACAGAGCCTCATTTTTCAAATCTGACATGTTTCACTTTATGTGGTAATAACGTTGAAATGCTTTCACCTATCCGGGCGATTCTGAGATTGTTTTCTCGTGACACATTGGACTTTAAGATAGTGGTAAAATTTGGTCGATACATTCAGTATTTAATTGTGAAAAACACGAAAATATAGTGAAAAATTGCAAAAATTAGCATTTTTCTCAATTTAAATGTATCTGCTTGTAAGACAGGCAGTTATACCACACAAAATTGTTGCTAATTAACATCCCCCATATGTCTACTTTAGATTGGCATCGTTTTTTGAACATCCTTTTATTTTTCTATGACATCACAAGGCTTAGAACTTTAGCAGCAATTTCTCACATTTTCAAGAAAATTTCAAAAGGCTATTTTTACAGGGGCCAGTTCAGTTGTGAAGTGGTTTTGAGGGCCTTATATATTAGAAACCCCCAAAAAGTCACCCCATTTTAAAAACTTCACCCCTCAAAGTATTCAAAACAGCATTTAGAAAATGTCTTAACCCTTTACACATTTCACAGGAATTAAAGCAAAGTAGAGGTGAAATTTACAAATTTCATATTTTTTTGCAGAAATAAATTTTTAATACAATTTTTTTTATAACACAGAAGGTTTTACCAGAGAAATTCAACTCAATATTTGTTGCCCAGTTTCTGCAGTTTTAGGAAATATCCCACATGTGGCCGTAGCGTGCTACTGGACTGAAGCACCGGCCTCAGAAGCAAAGGAGCACCTGGTGGATTTTGGGGCCTTATTTTTGTTAGAATATATTTTAGGCACCATGTCAGGTTTGAAGGGCTCTTGCGGTGCCAAAACAGTGAAAATCCACCAAAAGTGACCCCATCTGGGAAACTACACACCTCAAGGAAATTATCTAGGGGTGTAGTGAGCATTTTGACCGCACAGGTTTTTTACAGAAATTATTGGAAGTAGGCCGTGAAAATTAAAATCAACATTTCTTCAAAGAAAATGTAGGTTTAGCGATTTTTTTTCTCATTTCCACAAGGACTAAAGGAGAAACAGCACCGCAAAATTTGTAAAGCAATTTCTCCCGAGTAAAACACTACCCCACATGTGGTAATAAATGGATATTTGGACACACGGCAGGGCTGAGAAGGGAAAGAGCGCCGTTTGGCTTTTGGAGCTCAAATTTAGCAGGAATGGTTTGAGAGGCGATGTCACATTTACAAAGCCCCTGAGGGGACAAAACAGTGGAAACCCCCCACAAGTGACCCCATTTCGGAAACTACACCCATTGAGGAAATTATCTAGGGGTATAGTGAGCGATTTGACCCCACAGTTTTTTTGCAGAAAATATTGGAAGTAGGCCCTGAAAATAATAATCTACATTTTTTCCAAAAAAATCTAGGTTTAGCTAATTTTTTCTCATTTCCAGAAGGACTGAAGGAGAAAAAGCACCACAAAATTTGTAAAGCAATTTCTCCCGAGTAAAACAATACCCCACATGTGGTAATAAACGGCTGTTTGGACACACGGCAGGGCTTAGAAGGGAAAGAGCACTATTTGACTTTTTGAGATCACATTTAGCAGGAATGATTTGCGGCGGCCATGTCACATTTGCAAAGCCCCTGAGGGGACAAAACAATGAAAACGCCCAAAAAGGGACTCCATTTAGGAAACTACACCTCTTGAGGAATTCATCTAGGGGTGTAGTAAGCATTTTGACCCCACAGACGTTTCATAGAATTTATTAGAATTAGGCAGTGAAAATAAAAACAGTCCTTTTTCTTCAATAAGACGTAGCTTTAGCGCAAATTTTTTCATTTTCTCAACAAATAAAGGAAAAAAAGAACCCAAAATTTGTAAAGCAATTTCTCCCGAGTACGGCAATACCCCATATGTGGTCATAAACTGCTGTTTGGGCAAACGGCAGGGCTCAGAAGGAAAGGACCGCCATTTGGAGTGCAGATGTTGCTGGATTGGTTTCTGGGCGCCTGTGGGCCCAAAACAGTGGAAACCCCCCAGAAGTGACCCCATTTTGGAAACGACACCCCTCAATGCATTTACCAAGGGGTGTAGTAAGCATTTTAACCCTGCAGGTGTTTTGTAGAAATTAGTGTTCACTCGATGTTGCAGAGTGAAAATGGGATTTTCTTCCATAGATATGCCAATATGTGGTGCCCGGCTTGTGCCACCATAACAAGACAGCCCTCTAATTATTATGCAGTGTTTCCCGGTTTTAGAAACACCCTACATGTGGCCCTAATCTTTTGCCTGGACATATGACAGGGCTCAGGAGTGAAGAGTACCATGCGGAGTGGAGGCCTAATTTTGCGATTTACAAAGTATTGGTTCACAACTGCAGAGGCTCAGATGTGAAATAATAAAAAGAAACCCCTGAGAAGTGACCCCATTATGGAAACTGCGCCCCTCAAGGCATTTATTAAGAGGTGTAGTGAGGATTTTCACCCAACAGGTCTTTTCCATAAATGAATGCACTGCAGATGGTGCAAATTAAAAATTTATATTTTTCCCTAGATATGCCATTCAGTGGCAAATATGTCATGCCAAGCTTATGACACTGGAGACACACACCCCAAAAATTGTTAAAAGGGTTCTCCCGGGTATGACGATGCCATATATGTTGACGGAAACTGCTGTTTGGGCACGCTGTAGGGTTCAGAGCCGAGGGAGCACCATTTGGCTTTTGGAGAGCGGATTTTGCTTGGTACTAAATTTTTTGAGTATTGCTGGTGTTTTATAATGTGGGGGTACATGTAAGCGGGGCGGAGTATATAAGGGGCATAGTCAGGTGGTATGAAAAAAAATTAATAATCCATAGATGTGTGTTACGCTGTGAAGCAATCCTTTCCGCACAGGCCGGTCTCGCACTGATAAATGGTGTAATTTCTTATCCCCCTTTTGGTCCACACTCCGCACCTTTGTAGTTTGGGGAATTTTGCTAGGAAGTGTTGTCCTGGTATAATACGGGCACCGTCGCTTCCAGCGGATATGTTTGGGCCCTCCCTTTCCTGGTTCCCTAATTTTAAGTCCTTGATAAATCGCCTCTTCAAACAGATGAAATGTTCCCCTCGGGCACAACTGCATATTTTTTTATTTCCTGACTTATTGGAGCCATAACTAATTTTATTTTTTCATAGACGTAGCGGTATGAGGGCTGGTTTGTTGCGGGACGAGCTGTAGTTATTATTGGTACCATTTTGGGGTACATGCAACTTTTTGATCACCTTTTATCCTATTTTTTGGGATGCCAGGTAAACAAAAAAATGCAATTCTGGCACAGCTTTTTTCGTTTTTTTTATACAGCGTTCACCATGCGTTATAAACTACATGTTAACTTTATTCTGCGGGTCAGTACGATTCCGGCGATACCTAATTTATAGCATTTTTTTATGTTTTACAACTTTTTTCACAATAAAATTACTTTTGTAAAAAGAATGTATTTTTTTTCTGTCGCAAAGTTGTGAGAACCATAACGTTTTAATTTTTTTGTCGACGGAGGTGTATGAGGGCTTGTTTTTTGCGGGACGAGCTATAGTTTTTATAGGTACCATTTTTGGATACGTGCGACTTTTTGATCACTTTTTATTCTAATATTTGTAGGGCAAAGTGACTAAAAAACAGAAACTCTGGTAACGTTTTTTACGGGTTTTTTTACGCTGTTCACCGCGTGCAATAAATAATACAATATTTTGATACCTCAGGTCGTTACGGTCGTGGCGATACCAAATACATATGGTTTATTATTATTTCTCAATAATAAAGGACTTGATAAGAGTAAAAGGGGGATTGTGTTTTATTTGATTACTTGAAACTTTTGTTTTCAAACTTTTATTTTTTGCACTTTTTTTTACACTTTTTTTACACTTTTCTTCAAGTCCCACTAGGGGACTTGAAGGTCCAACGGTCAGATTTTTTTTTTTTCTAATACATTGCACTACCTATGTAATGCAATGTATTAGATCTGTCAGTCATTCACTGACAGCAAGCCGATTAGGCTTCGCCTCCCGGCGGGGCCTAATAGGCTTCCGTAATGGCAGAGCAGGAGACCATTGTGTCTCCTGTTGCCATAACAGCAGTCGCCAGTCCCGATTGCCTGTCAGGGCTGGCGATCTGCTAGTAACCGCTACGATGCAGCAATCGCTTTCGATTGCTGCATCGAAGGGGTTAATGGCAGGGATCGGAGCTAGCTCCGGTTCCTGCCGTTACAGGTGGATGTCAGCTGTACAGTACAGCTGACATCCACCGCTGATGACGCCGGATCAGCTCCTGACCCGGCGCCATCTTGCCGGCAGCTACGGAAGCCGATCAGGCTCCGCCGCCGGGCGGATCTTGACCGGCTTCGGTGCTAGGCAGACCGGGAGGCCAGTATTAGGCCTCCGGTTGCCATTGCAGCCACCGGAACCCCGGCAATTTTATTGCTGGGGCTCCGATGAGCTGCAAACACCTTAAGTGCAGCGATCGCGTTTGAGCGCTGCACTTAAGGGGTTAATGGCGGGGATCGAAGCTAATTTCGGTCCCCGCCGTTACCGTCGGATGTCAGCTGTAAGATACAGCTGAGATCCGGTGATGATGGCACCGACTCAGTTTCTGAGCCGGTGCCAAACATTTGACGTACATGTACGGCATTTTGCGGGAAGTCAATGCTTTCCATGACGTACATGTACGTCAAATGTCGGGAAGGGGTTAATGACCAAGCCAAATTTGTCAAATCTGGTATGTGTGACTTTATCAGAGAATAACTCTGTGAAAGTTTTGAATATCCAAGTAATTCTGACATTGTTTTTTCGTCACATGTTGTACTTTATTTTAGTGGTAAAAGTAGACTGATACGATTTGCGGAAATAACTTAAAAAATAGAAAAATTGAAGAAATTTTGTAAAAATTATCATTTTTCCCTATTTTTAACTGCAATATGTCACATATGTACACACATACTGTACAATTTTTTTTATTAAATATATATTTCCATCTCTTTACTCTATTTTGGCAGCACTTTTGAAAAAAAAAAATAATTTTTGAGCAATTTAGAGGACTTACAAGTTAAGTAATAATTTTATACATTTTGTAGTACATTTTGTTTTCCTGCACCAAGCCAGGTTTTCATAGGCTCATAGGTGTCAGAATGGTGGAAACCCCCACAAGTGACCCCATTTTGAAAACTAGACCCCTTAAGGTATTTATTAAGGGGTGTTGTAAGTATTTTGACCCCACAGTTTTTTTGTAAGAATTCATGCAAAGCAGGCATAAAAAAATATAATTTAACTTTTTTCATAAAAGTATCACTTTGAAGACCGATTTCTTTGTAAAGCGACCATGAGAATGAAGAAACACACCCAAAAATCTATCACCCTGTTTCTCCTGTTTCCAAAAATGCCCCCATTGTGACCCTAATGCGTTGCCTGGACACACGACAGGGCCCGAAAGGGAGGGAGCACCCAGAGGCTTTCAGGACTCCTATTTTGCTTGAAAATGTTTTAGGCCCCACTGTACATTTGGAGAGGTTTTGAACTACCAGAACGATAGAAACTCCCCATAAACGACCCCATTTAGAAAACTAGACCCCTTAAGGTATTTATCTAGGGGTGTAGTGAGTATTTTGACCCCACAGTTTTTTGCTAAATTTAATGCATAGCAGGTGAAAAAAAATAAAAATTCACTTTTTTAATAAAAGTATCACTTTGAAGACCGATTTCTGTGTAAAGCGACTATAAGAATGAAGAAACACACGCCAAAATCTATCACCCTGTTTCTCCTGTTTTCAAAAATTCCCCCATTGTGACCCTAATGTGTTGCCTGGACACACAGCAGGGCCCGAAAGAAAGGGAGCACCCGGAGGCTTTCAGGACTCCTATTTTGCTTGAAAATGTTTTAGGCCCCACTGTACATTTGGAGAGGTTTTGAACTACCAGAACGATAGAAACTCCCCATAAACGACCCCATTTAGAAAACTAGACCGCTTAAGGTATTTATCTAGGGGTGTAGTGAGTATTTTGACCCCACAGTTTTTTGCTAAATTTAATGCATAGCTGGTGAAATAAAATAAAAAAAACACTTTTTATATAAAAGTATCACTTTGAAGACCAATTTCTTTGTAAAGCGAACATGAAAATGAAGAAACACACCCCAAAATCTATCACCCTGTTTCTCCTGTTTTCAAAAATACTCTCATTGTTGCCATAATCTGCTTATTAGACCTGTGGCTGGGCCAAAAAGAGAGGGAGCACCCTTTGGCTTTCAGTGCACAATTGAATAAATTCTAGGCCCCATATCATGCATTTAGAGGCATTGAGCTGCCTGAACAAAAAAAAACCACGCAGAAATGACCCCATTTTAAAAACTAAACCCCTAAAGGTATTCATCTAGTGGTGTAGTGGGCATGCGGACCAAAAATTTTTTAAATGAGGAAATAATGGGTATCATTTCAGACACTATGGGTATATAATGTTTTCTTCAAGCTTTTATTACGTTTCCACATGAAATAGAGGAGACGTGGTAGAAGGTTATTTTGTTAGAAATACGCCACATTAATAAATTTGTGCGGCACAGAATAGAAGTGAAGCCGTGTATTCATAATGGATACATGTCGCTATAGACGTATTTGCCTGTACTTGTGACTATGTCTTGCTGAAGAAGCAGTTGGTGCCATTATGATGTCATTGTGGACAGAATTCTGTCCTAATATAAAATCAGTCAGAGAGGAAAAAATAAACTGTACTGGAGTGACGGGCAATATCTTCAAACAAATGGAGGAAAATGTATCCAACTATGTTGCAAACTCGAGTCTGTTCACTAGATAGAAGAACACCTGCAGGGCTGTCATGACAAGGATTTTTTTTTTCAGTGACTGGTTGTACAACGTCTCTTTAGCTCCATCAATCCTTATGAGGGACGAATGTGCCAAGTGACGCGGTACACCATAACAGGCCCCTGCCCGGCAAGGTAGGAACCGCTATGTGCACAAAACAACCAATCACCTACAGAATATATAAAAGGACAGTGTCCAAAACCATCTATAGGAACAGTAAAGGATCACTAATCCCCAAAATGATGTCAGTATTTCCAGAAGAACCGTAACAAAGCCCATGGTGTATTGATAAGGAACAGCTCAATTATTAGAAATCCTCCAAATAAAAAAAAAAGATCATGCCCGTATCACGGTACAGAATTAGGAATGTAACAGCTGTATGTGGCAGGACATAGTCATAAGAACAGTCAAAATAAAAAAATTGTGGATGTGGGATTTTGTACTGGACAATTAATTCCAGCACTTGATCACCCACAAATAAATAAAAAAAAATCATAAGGGGTAAAATTAGTTTCACGGTCTGAAAAAAATGTGCTCTACAACCTCTCCCACAAGAAATAATCCCTACTTGGAAAGCCCACGAACTAAAAAGAAAATATAAAGAAATTGACTCCCTAAAAAGGCCCCCAACCCATTATTTTTTTTGTGTTAAATTCTAGTAATTTGCAACCGTGTGAAAGGTTTCGAAACAGGGATAGTTACAAAGGGCTGGTTTTGATGGACACATGGGGCAATAAAAGCGGGTATCCCTCCTCCTGCCATGCTTGCTACATACCCGACACCTTTTTTGGGGATATTTTTGGGTCTCAGTGGAGGGAATAGGGTGTAAAAAGTGGCGCTCTGAAAGCCTGCGCACATCCTCAGATTCGCAGGATTGTGCCGGTATAGTGGACTCAAAAAGGAGATGCTCAATGACCTTCTCCTGAAATTGAAGGAAAGTGAGCGTTCCTTGGGCTTTTTTGAAAATAACAAAACTGTTATAGGTAGCAACCTGGATGAGGTAGATTGCTACCTTTTTGTACCAGGCCTTATTTTTGCGCTTCACCAGGTAAGGCTGAAGCACCTGGTCGGAAAGGTCTACACCCCCCATAAATTTGTTGTAGTCTGTTACACAGACAGGTTTCTGCTTTGCAGTGGTAGCCCCCCTCTCCGTAATTGCCACAGTGGTGTCCGTGTGTACGGTGGACAGCATGTAGACATCCTTCTTGTCGGCCCACTTCACTGCAAGCAATTCCTGACTTGCAAGGGCCATGGATGTTCCCTTTCCCAAACGCCTGGACACCAACTGTTGTGGGAGTCCCACTCTGTTCTTCCGTACTGTCCCACAGGCCCCTGTATTTGCAGCATGGAGGGCTTTATAAAGGGCAACGCTGGTATAAAAATTGTCTGTATAGACGTGGTACCCCTTGTGCAGAAATGGCTCCATTAGGTTCCACACAATTTTGCCAGAGGTGCCAATAGTTTCTGGGCAGCCTGGGGTATAAATTTGGCAGTCCCTGCCTTCATAGATTTTGAAACCGCAGGTGTAACCCGTTGTGCTCTCGCAAACTTTGTACAATTTCACCCCATATCTGGCTCGTTTGGAAGGGATGAATTGACGAAAGGAAAGACGCCCTTTGAAGCTCATGAGCGATTCATCTACTGACAAATTTTTGTCAGGGGTGTACAACTTTAAAAATAAATCATTTAGAAGGGTGATTAATGGCCTTAATTTATTAAGCCGATCATAAGCTGGGTCACTTCTTGGGGGGACTTGGGAATTATCAGTAAAATGCATGAATCGCATTAGGGCCTCATAGCGGTTTCTGGACATCACTGCTGCAAATACAGGGGTAGCGTGGACAGCACTACAAGTCCAGTAGGACCGGACAGAGGGTTTTTTAACCAAACCCATATTGAGGGTAATGCCTAAAAATTTTTTTCTTTCTGGGACACTTGTGGGGCTCCACATTCTGGAGTACATAGACACAGGCTTTTGTAGAACAAACTGCCTAGCATACAGATTAGTCTGCTGGACTATCAAGTCTAGGACCGTATCACATATAAATAAATTAAAAAAATTATAGGGGGTAAAATTTTGGACGTCGACACTAATTCCTGGGGTCGCTTCAAATTGGGGTACTTGGGGGGAAAATGATAGTGCAGGATCCCACATCACGGGAGGGACTGCAACACTCGGCCCTGCACTTGACACCTCTACAGCGACTGACGTATCCACCACCATAGGACTATGGGGTTCAGCGGTGGAATTAGAATCGTCACTGTCACTGTCTGGAACAAATTCTGAAGCGGTGTCTGTTTCGCTTTCAGAAGTGTCGGAACATAGCAAGGCGTAGGCTTGCTCCGCGCTGTACATACGCTGAGACATATTTATAGATGTGTATGTATATATATATATATATATATATGCCCTATAAGTCCTAACCCTAAAGTAAACCTAAAATCCTAAAAACGACACAAATTTTTTTATTTTTTTTATATATATATTTTTTTTATATATTTTTTTTTTTTATATAACAGACGTAAAATTAATTCTAAACGGCCCTAAACACGAACGCTAAACTAGCCCTAACCCTAAAGTAACGCTAAACTAACGGTAAACTAGCACTAACGCTAAACTAGAACTAACGCTAAACTAGCACTAACGCTAAACTAGCGCTGACGCTAATCTAGCGCTGACGCTAATATAGATTTGATATATTATATATATATATATATATGTATGTATAAGAACGATGATTTTTTATCACTTTTTTTCTTTCTTCACAGCACAGGACTTAGACTGATTTCTCTCTCCTCTCAGAACAACTACAATGGGAGGAGAGAGAAACACAGCCCATGTCCTGGCTGTGTTTTGAAAATAACTGTCAGTGATCTCTGTGATAGGTTTTATCACAGAGATCACCTGATCAGGGACCAGTCACAACGGTCCCTGATTGTTGCTGTGCCAGATGACGACACAGGTAAGTTATGCAAAGCGCACTCGGGCGCCATTTTGGGGGGGGGGGGAATCGGACCGTGGGGGGGGGATCGGACATGAAGGGGAATCGGACGGGGGGGGGGGGGGGGCGCACTATTTACCCGTTCTCTCTCCTCTCTAAGGAGTTATTCCATGAGAGGAGAGAGAAATGGCGATTATCCGCCGGTTTAGCGTGAACGCCGTGAAATAGCGATTCACGGCGATCACGTGACCAGAGACCACTCGTTATGGTCTCTGGTCGTTGCCCCGAACTCTCAGCTACCTCCGGTAGCTGAGAGAACGGAGCCCCGATCTTTAATTTCGGCGCTACTTTAGGCTAATGCGATCACGTTAAAAGGCGTCGCATTAGCCTAAAGCCCATTAGTGAGGAACGTAAAAAGGCGTACTGTTGGTCACTAAGGGGTTAAACAACACAAAAACTCCTAATAGACCGACCAGTTCCAAATACCAGATCAGGACGTTACCAGTTGTTGACTGTCGACCAAGAGTCTGATCCTATTCAAAACATTCATTGTGAGCCTGGAAGTGAAAATAATTTTACTGGTGTACGGGGACGGACTTACTGGTTTGGGAGTGGCTTATTATCATTTGGGAGGAGCTATATTAATAAGGCGGGATCAGTTTCTCCCGCCAATTTGAGCACCAAGAAGAGGTGAAATAGAGGAACTCTCAGAGCTGGACTATATAGTATGGAGAAAAAGGGGCAGTTGCCCTAGGGCCTCCACCATTTAGGGGCATCCATCTCTGTCTCTGATGTCATAGCGGTCCTAATTAAGAAAAGCATTTCATAACGTAATTATTTGGACACTATTTTGGCACTGTTATCTGCTCACTGTATGGCAGTATTATGTACTATGATATTTAGATACTTGAAGTCATATTATTCTTCTATTATTCTCCATTTTTCTTCTTCCACAAGCAATTGCACAAGGCCCCCATTCATGTTTGCCTAAGGGCCTCTACAGACTATGAGCCAGCCCGGGTCACACTCATTCTGAGCCAAGAACATATTGTAAGTACTATGGAGAAAGACCTCATAGAAAAATCAGGAATGGAGGTCCTAGTTCAGGTTGACTCCATCTCTTGCCCAATGGCGGACGTGAATCTGTTCAGGGCTCCCCCAGAGGGTGTTACCAGGTGTAGCGTTAGGGGGTAACCAAAGATGCAGGGTGGGCACGACACTGTGGACTAATGCACAGCCAATGATTGCAGCACGGACGGCTGCGGAGTGTCATCCGCGGGCCGCCTGCAAATCACAGACCGTGCACACATTGATTTCAATGAGCCCGGACCGCAAATGCGGCCTGTATAACTACTTGTCCTATCTTTTTGCGGTCAAGGCTCCCGGCCAATGCATGGACCCTGGAAACCATGGTCGTGCGCATGGGCCCATAGAAATGAATGGGTCCGCAATTAATCCACAGATTTGCAGGTGAATTGCGGCCGCAAAAACACGTTCGTGTGCATGAGGACTATATGTAAAAAGGTGCTGGGAGCACAGACTCAACAAATGTGTAACAATTACACAAAAAGAAAAAAAGTCGCACATCCAAAACAATATAAATTACTAAATTATATTACACATTAAAAAGTACAAACAATGAGCACAAAAAGTACTCAAAAGGAAAAGACATCGAAAAACCAAGAAAAAGAGAACACGTCCCCGGCCTGAATAAGTGCCCCACCATTGCCCCATTGGAATTTAATCAGGAATATGTCACTAAAAGAAAGGACAAGTCTGCATTTGGATACGTTGAAATGCAATGTCAAACATAAAATGCAGAGACAATGCAAATAAATTAAGAAACAAGTGTGCAGGATAAGAAAAATGTCCCATTACCAAACCATGCTGGTGAAATCAACGACCGGGCAAAGACCCCACGCGTATCGCCGCTGGTACGGCTTCCTCAGGCATAGCGTTGGCAACCAAATCAATGCCAGTCCTTCCTGGTTTGGAAAATAGGGTGGACTTGGATTTAAATAGCCAAAAACACAAAATTGACCCAGTTTTCAAATGATAAATCCCATGTTTTTGACCTGCTTTTATATGGAAGGTACAACCATAACTAATATCCAGGCCTGCTACACAACATTGTTTTGCTAGCTCATGTCCACAGCTTGTAATGGTATAGTGGGGGGATGGGAAGGGGGTTACGTGTTAAAATACTTTCCATCAGGTCGTTGCCTCTCAATAGACATATCTGACTGAATGAGATCCCACAGAGTAATGAAGTCATAAGCTCGAAAAACCACAGGAATAATTTAAGATTCTTTATGTCTGTGTTAGTTTCCTGATTAGATTTCTGGTCCTGGAGAGCCACCTGGATTTATTAATCTACAAGTCCCAGATCAGAAATCATGTTACCTTATATCAACGGCTGCGGGACCGGAGTATTTATTTTGGTTTATTCTAATTACAGTCATTGTTGGTGAACAAGAATATAACTACTAGAATACTGCCCCCTATAAACAAGAATATAACTACTATAATACTGCCCCCTATATACAAGAATATAACTACTATAATACTGCCCCTATATACAAGAATATAACTACTATAATACTGCTCCTATATACAAGAATATAACTACTATAATACTGTCCCCTATATACAAGAATATAACTACTATAATACTGCCCCCTATAAACAAGAATATAACTACTATAATACTGCCCCCTATATACAAGAATATAACTACTATAATACTGCCCCTATATACAAGAATATAACTACTATAATACTGCCCCTATATACAAGAATATAACTACTATAATACTGCCTCCTATATACAAGAATATAACTACTATAATACTGCCCCCTATATACAAGAATATAACTACTATAATACTGCCCCTATATACAAGAATATAACTACTATAATACTGCCTCCTATATACAAGAATATAACTACTATAATACTACCCCCTATATACAAGAATATAACCACTATAATACTGCCCTTATATACAAGAATATAACTACTATAATACTGCTCCTATATACAAGAATATAACTACTATAATACTGCCCCCTATATACAAGAATATAACTACTATAATACTGCCTCCTATATACAAGAATATAACTACTATAATACTTATCCTATATACAAGAATATAACTACTATAATACTGCCCCTATATACAAGAATATAACTACTATAATACTGCCCCCTATATACAAGAATATAACTACTATAATACTGCCCCCTATATACAAGACTATAACTACTATAATACTGCCCCTATATACAAGAATATAACTACTATAATACTGCTCCCTATATACAAGAATATAACTACTATAATACTGCCTCCTATATACAAGAATATAACTACTATAATACTGCCTCCTATATACAAGAATATAACTACTATAATACTGCCTCCTATATACAAGAATATAACTACTATAATACTGCCTCCTATATACAAGAATATAACTACTATAATACTGCCCTCTATATATAAGAATATAACGACTATAATACTGCCCCCTATATACAAGAATATAACTACTATAATACTGCCCCTATATACAAGAATATAACTACTATAATACTGCCCCCTATATACAAGAATATTTCTACTATAATACTGCTCCTATATACAAGAATATAACTACTATAATACTGCCCCTATATACAAGAATATAACTACTATAATACTGCCCCCTATATACAAGAATATAAGTACTATAATACTGCCCCTATATACAAGAATATAACTACTATAATACTGCCCCTATATACAAGAATATAACTACTATAACACCTCCCCCTATATACAAGAATATAACTACTATAATACTGCTCCTATATACAAGAATATAACTACTATAATACTGCTCCTATATACAAGAATATAACTACTATAATACTGCCCCTATATACAAGAATATAACTACTATAATACTGCTCTCTATATACAAGAATATAACTACTATAATACTGCCCCTATATACAAGAATATAACTACTATAATACTGCCCCCTATATACAAGAATATAACTACTATAATACTGCCCTCTATATACAGGAATATAACTACTATAATACTGCCCCCTATATACAAGAATATAACTACTATAATACTGCCCTCTATATACAGGAATATAACTACTATAATACTGCCCCCTATATACAAGAATATAACTACTAGAATACTGCCCCCTATATACAAGAATATAACTACTATAATACTGCCTCTATATACAAGAATATAACTACTATAATACAGCCCCCTATATACAAGAATATAACTACTATAATACTGCTCCCTATATACAAGAATATAACTACTATAATACTGCCCCCTATATACAAGAATATAGCTACTATAATACTGCCCCCTATATACAAGAATATAACTACTATAATACTGCTCCTATGTACAAGAATATAACTACTATAATACTGCCCACTATCTACTATAACAGCAGTCAGCAGAGGTGTAATTACTATGAATGATACAATGTAATCTGGGGCTGCCTTCCTTCCTGTACATGCCAGTTAACATTCTCAGTCATTGTGTACTAGTGATTTCTGTACATAGGAGGGTTGTGTGGCTGTTCGAACAGATAGCAATTTATGTGGAGCAATAGTTTCTGGGAAACAGGAGAACTATCTTTATTTGTTTGGGGGGGTTTTGGGATATGAGCAAGATCCTGTCAGGAAAGAAGCAATGCAGAGAAAATGTCACAAACTTTGAAAAATATTGAACAGAATTAATTATTATTAATAATAATAATTCAGAATTAATACCAACTATATTGGTCTTCTCCAATAAGATAGGTCTTCTTATTATAGGTCTAGAAGACGATGACCCTTCACCCTGGTCACACGTTTTTCGTTGAAGGTTCTCCTCCATGTGGTCAAGAATTTGTTTTCCTGTTTTCCTTACTGTCCAATGTAGTCTAAAAAAGACTTCTAAGGTGTCATTACCTTATCCCAAGGGGGACAATGGGGTTACAAGGTTGTTTAGACTGGCCCTTAGCCGCCTTCACCATGGATCAGGTGACTCAGGTGTAAATATTCCATCTTCACAACCTTCAGAATGGTAACACACAAAGAGGGTCAAACTGGCTTGAGATCTTTCTCTGCCAAAAATGGTTGGGGTGGGGGCTTCTGACATCAGGTCCATTAGGTTCTTAGGTTATAATCCTTTAATACGGTCAATTGACAAGTGGGACTGTGGACATTGTAGGATGTATGTTAATGTATGTAGATGATGTGCACATTGAGTAGGTCTTTGCATTCCTGAATGGAAATCACTAATATGGTGCTATGGAGATCGGGGTGTTTGGGACAGTGTGGGCCTACACTTGACCTAGGGTTGATTGCAAAAAAGTTTATTTTGGCCATGAGGCCTTCCCTAATTTACAGTCAAGTTAGTGTAGAACATCATTAATAGGGACATGAAACTGATCTTGACAGCTATCGGCCTTCTCCTAGTGGTGGTCCACTAGCTTGAACATGACTCAACCCAATGTTTCTTAAGATACATTGATGTTGCATACGGCAAGTTGTCCCTCGATGCCTGCTCTCATCTGTGAAGGCATTTCCATTAAAACCGTATTCTAAGGGGTTAATGGACAATAAGTTGATAATCCAGTTTTGGTAGATATGTAGCATTTTCATTAATAAATTCTCTGCAACAGCACAGATTTCTTCTCTCTCATATATGCACTCAGGAAGAAGTTATGGCAGCTATTTTGTGTAGCTATAGAGCTATCATTTAGTCTTAGAGTCACCCCGGCTTCATAGATATTCACAGTCCCTGCTCTCTACTCCCTTTACACTCTCTCTCTATGACTCCTCCCATTAGTTTTTACATTGATTTCATTCCAGCGCTAGAGCTATGGCAGCCCGGGTAGTGAAAAACTAGAAAAATCACGCTACACGAAGTATGACAGATGTACCCATTGAGATCTAGGAACCACCGTGCCGCCCATTAAGTTCAATGAGTATGCCTTCAGTTGGTCCTCCCATGCTCGGGCACAGATCACCCCTGTACAAAAATGTAGACGTATCCCCTTTAAGGAATAGACAATTTTACACGGACCCCTCTCTGGCCACAGCCCTGTAATATCAGGAAAACAATTGTGGGTGAATTGTAGCTTTAAAGCTTTTCTCTTTCCCGAGGTCTTGCTTTGTAACAGAATATTACTTGGCGCCGTCGCCCGGTATTCATTTTTCTCCAGTGGTTTTTCTGACCTGCTCTGAACCTCTGAAACGCTGAACATCACATATAACGTCTATTACTTCTACCCCTCTGTTGTCTGCGGACAAGGGCTCATTTCATGACCTAACTACCCGTCATGTTGCAAAAGAATGGTGTTTATATTACAGAGATGGATATATAGAAGACACATTACAGGATTAGATACACCTGCTCATCAGACCGTATCACACATAAGTCTTAGATATTCCAGATGAGTATACAGTATCACACATGACATGCTTAGATACACTGGCTCAATAGACAGTATCAAACATTATAGGAATAGTTACATCAGCTCAGCAGCACAGTATCACACATGATAGGCTTAGCTACACCAACTCAGTATACAGTATCACATATGACAGGCTTAGATACACTGGGTCAGTAGACTGTATCAGACATGATAGGCTTAGCTACACCAACTCTGTATACAGTATCACATATGACAGGCTTAGATACACTGGGTCAGTAGACTGTATCACACATGATAGGCTTAGAAACACTGGTTCAGTAGACAGTATCACACGATAGGATTAGATAAACCGGCTCAGCTGCACAGTATTACATATGATCGGCTTAGATACCCCGGCCCAGCAGACTGTATCAGCACATAATAGGCTTCGATACACCAGCTCAGCTGAACATGGTTGGCTTAGATAAATTGGCTAAGAAATCAGTATCAAACGTGATAGGCTTAGATACACCAGCACAGTATAACACATGATAGGCTTAGATACACTGACTCAGCAGCATAGTATCACACATGAAATGCTTAGATACATGATAAGCTTCATGCCAGGAGACAACTTTGGTCTATGACATGAGACATTACTGCCCATGTGTGACCTCCAGTGGTGGGATATAAATCTGTGGAGTCAGCATCAGGATGTGTGATTGTCTCATTGTGATGCAGGAAACGTCTGATGACTCCTCTGCTGGGAACATGATAGGTCTCTGCACCAGGTCTCTGGGCTGGTGGTGATGTCGGCCATTGATAGTGGTGATTTATGATGATGGGGGTGATGCTGTGGCTTGGAGTGATTTTTGTATGTGGGTTGGCAGAATGGAACTCTTGGCCGTCTTCCCTCCCTGCCATGGATTGGTGCCAGGTTAAGGAGTGGCACTTTCAACATTGCTCCCCACGGCTCTCTGCAAACAAAGACCTGCTTAATTCTACAACTCGCTCACCCTGTTCTTAGCAGGAGAATGATTTTTCTACTGTCTCATTTCATCCACTGGACTCCAGACAAGTCTGGTGGTTGATGGACAGTGCCATGATTACCTGATTAACCATTTCAATAATCACTCAGATGATCAAAAACTCGAAGCACAACTTAAAGGGGAATGGCCAACCGAACCCTTTATCTTGGCACACTGATCTATACGATAACTATGAAAGGTTTTGCTCCTAACTATCCGGCCCAATCAAGCACCGATTGAGGAGAATGAGAGGAAGAGCACCTCATGCTAATGACTCCTCTTACCCCCTTGGTCACATTCACTTCTTCTAGGCCTGTTCTGGTCTTCTCTATGGACCAGGAGAGCCCTTTTACATGTGGAAAGAAAAGTGACCACCACTTGTCCCTTTTTAATATGGATCTCCAGTTATTGCTACAAAGCTTCAGGTAGAGATGTCTCCCAGGAGAACACTACAAAAAAACTCTTTCTATCTTTTGAGTACCGGGCTGCATTGAATTCAGGGTATAACCGAAAAGGAGGAGCCACAGAGAGAATGTAGGGGGAGGTCAGAGCAGGGACTATGCAGGTCTATAAAGCCTGGTTGACTTTGTGACTAAATGATAGCTCCATAGCTGTAAAAAATGGCTTCTGCACCATAGCTACTTTTGGAGACCAGATACAGGATGAAGAAGAGATTGGTAGCATAATTGACTGATCGTGGTATACACAAAAGTGAGGGGGGGGGGCTCTCCATGGCAAAGACTAAACTGGGCCCCCTATTGTGGTGCCAGATTTTGCCACCCAAGACAGAAGGGAGTAGTGATTCTTTCCCCTTTCAATGATCCTCGGGCCTGTTCCTCACCCCCTCGTTTGCTAAAAATGTAGTTCTTCTGCAGAAGGGAGTACTGGATATTTAAACCGGAAACTAAACAGGACAGGAGCCTCCTCTCTCCAAGGGCCCCGTTACCCCTGTTAAACAGACAGGACAGAGGAGTAACTTAAAGTGCCAGGACCCAAATTCCAAACCTGTAATGAGGCTCCCAACTATGACATGTCGGTGACAAATTGGGCCCGTCAGGCATCAAGGCCCATGTACAACTGCAACCTCTCCACCCCCCATAGTTATGCCTCTGGTACTGAAACCTGATTAGTATGACACCATTCCCCCAAAATCAGCACTGCGCTACTGTAGGGAATGAATCTGTATACAGATAATACAGATCTAAGAAAACTGGATAGCAACCTATTCCTTGTGGAATTCAGTGTCTAACCTCACAGGCAGGGCCAAAAAGCAGGCACAGTATTACTGTGAAGCCTGGGTGACTCTGTGACCAAAGAATAGCTCCATGGCTTCTAAACATGACTGCTGTTATTTTCCAACTTTCTGGACCCGGCCAAAAGAGGAAGAATAGAAAGCTACATCTCCCTGCCATGTTGTGGACAGAGTAACCCAAGCCTCATAAGGGGCTGTTCACAAGTACAACTACTGCATAGCCCCAACCTTAGATATTCGGGCTGAGCAGCAACATGGGGGGAATTATTGTTTAATATTGTTATCTAAGTAAAGAGGGTTATAAATTATAATAGGCGTACAGTCACGGATGTGTTCCACTTGTCAGTAGTGGATGTGGTGTAACAGGGAGATATTTGTCTCCGTCTGGACCACACAAGGATGAATACAATCCTATATTGTGCATCCCCGACCATAGAATTCCTTTATACAACAAATTAAAAGCCCCGCAATGTTTATCCGAGCTGAATAAACTCATTCATTTGTTGATAGACGAGCGGCGTCCTGGAACCGCTGCATCAATGTTTTCTGCCTCTTCCACATGTAAACACACAAGCTCTTATGAGCAGCATATCATAGCTCCAACCACTCAAGGAGCAGGCCCGTCATGTACCGGGAAGAGCAGATGGTCCTAAAAGCTCACCCCGCACTAATGTAAATGAAGAGAAGAAATTCTCTAGACGTCCTTAGAAGGTTATGCAGATACGGTGCAGCGGCCAAAACACCCACAGTCAACACAAGAAGGTTCACATGGGAACCCACTGGTCACTCGGAGACCACAGGAACATTTGCTAAGGATAAAATGGTTGGGCAAAGAGTTTTGCAATGGCTAGCAAAACGGTCAATACTGTTGAGGGGCCACATGCAAGGTTTGTACTCTGTTGTATATACCTTTAGGTTGAGATGGGGATGGCCAGGGGGGTTGTCCACCTTTGCGAGAAGTCAGGATCAGCTTTGTAGGCGGTAGAGATGTTTTTGTTCACAATAGTGAGAACTCGGTTGCGTTACCCTTTTTGGGAGTAAAGTTATGCTCATACCCTTTTAGGGAAGTTTGGATTAACTTGTCCCACTTCAATAAGAAGTAGGGATCAGCTTGTCCCACCTTCATGATAGGAACCCATCAACTTGTTCCGCCTTCTTATGTAGTGTACATTACCTTGTCCCACTTCAATAAGTAGGGATCAGCTTGTCCCACCTTCATGATAGGAAGACATCAACTTGCTCCACCTTCATAAGTAGTATACATTACCTTGTCCCACCTTCATGATAGGAAGCCATCAACTTGTTCCGCCTTCTTATGTAGTGTACATTACCTTGTCCCACTTCAATAAGTAGGGATCAGCTTGTCCCACCTTCATGATAGGAAGACATCAACTTGTTCCACCTTCATATGTAGTATACATTACCTTGTCCCACTTTCATAAGAAGTAGGGATCAGCTTGTTTAACCTTCATGAGAAGTAGACGTCAGCTTGTCCAATTTCCATAAGAAGTAGGGATCGGCTTGTCCATACTTCATGATAAGTGGGGATCATCTTGGGGCCTTGAAGTTTATGCACATTAGGAGCAAAGAAGCGGATATCTGCCTGTGAGGATGCGTTCAGACTTTGTGGGTAGGTCATAGATTTTCCGTGCGGACTCTGCGCTGAAAATCTGCGACAATTTACAGTACAATACATGCGGATAGGTTTTCAAAACCCAATCAGTATGACGTAAAAAAAAAAAAAATCATGTCAAAATTCAGGGCATGCTGTGGATTTAAATATTTGGGCTGCAAAAATGCCCTAAGGCTACGTTCAGACGTGGCGGAAACGCAGCAGGTTTGTGATGCGGATTTAGCCCTGCACATCTGCGGAATTTCTAGTACAATACAAAATTATAAAACCCCATCCACATAGTGAAGAAAATTCACACGGAAATCGGGGCATGCGGTGGATTTAGAAATTCGCATCGCGCCCATACTATCGCACCGACGCATATCCGCAATAAATTCCTGATGTAAACCATGTAAATTTGCGACAGAAAAGGTCCGCCGTGTCTGGACGTAGCCTATGTATGGTTAAGCTATTTACACACGTTTTATTATTTTGATTTACTTTGCCTTTTAAATATTTTTTTTTTATATTTTTCCTTCACATTTAATTCACTTTTATCCTCTCGCTCCATTATATGTTCGCACTTCATTTCAGAATTTCTTTCTCACAAGTGTCACAATGGGATCAGCTCCTAATCTAAACAATAATGAAATCCTGTTATAAGACCAATCCCCGACACCCACTCTCAAGCCAACAAGAAGCTGGACCGCTGCCATGAGAGACTTAGAGGGATGTCTAATTTTAAAGTATCCGTTCGGACTAGATTTACTTGCAGGATTAGCATTAAGATTAACACGGTGAAAAATCCGGGGGCCCAGCCATGTTCCTGTATTGTAATAACATGATAATTAGAAAGGGTCTTCATTTACTGCTACGTTGGGCGATCACTGCACACAGTGATCAGCATTGTAAAAGATCTTCACAGAGAGACACACACACACAACCTGTGCCAGACATATACAGAGCCTATAGTTTTAGAGCAGAATTTCTGTCTGTCCCCTAAAACATAGTTAGCTGCTCAGCAGTGTAAACAATGGGGCAAGTACAGAATAAGGTTACAATAAAATGCAACATTATCCCTTTAAATAGAGCGGATTTACTTCGCTGATCCATACATTTGTGCATTGTCACCCATAATTGCTGTAGCTCCACTAATTTTACTGGAGACCGACCTCATGGAAATTTGTCATGCTTATGGCTTGTTAAGTGTGAGGGTCATCTTATTAGGAGATCTCTTCTTTCAATCTTACCCAGTGTGTGTGTTTAAATTACTAGACATAACAGAGCCAGGTTCAATAGAATTGGATCCCTTGATTTTGGGCACTGAATGGGATCATATAGGGACTACAGTATATTTAAATTAAGACCTTAAATATGCCATCAGATACATGAGCCACCAACCTCAAGGATCCTATAGGAAGGAACTATAGTGTATATGAACTGTGTGGTGGGACCTTAAGGCTATGTTCACACGGGGTCTTTTGCCGAGTTTTTTGACGCGGAAACCGCGTCGCAAAACTCGGCAGAAACGGCCCGAGAACGCCTCCCATTGATTTCAATGGGAGGCGTCGGCGTCTTTTTCCCGCGAGCAGTAAAACTGCCTCGCGGGAAAAAGAAGCGACATGCCCTATCTTCGGGCGCTTCTGCCTCCGACCTCCCATTGACTTCAATGGGAGGCAGGAGAAAGCGTGTTTTATGCCCGCGGCGCTCAATGGCCGCGGGCGAAAAACGGCACGATAATTGCTGTTCACACGGAGTATTTTGGGGGAGGAATATCTGCCTCAAAATTCCGTTTGGAACTTTGAGGCAGATATTCCTCCCCCAAAATACTCAGTGTGAACATAGCCTAAAGATACCAACAGCTGCATGGGCCACCAACCTCAGGGATCCTACAGGAGGGAACTATAGTATACATGAACTGTCTAGGACCTTACAGATAATATCAGATCATGGACCACCAACCTCAAAGATCCTAGAGGAAGGAGCTTCAGTGTATACGAACGGTGTGGTGGGACCATACAAATATCAGATGTATGGGCCACCAACCTCAAGGATCATATAGGAAGGAACTATAATGTATATGAATGGTCTCAGACCTTAAAGATACCAACAGATGTATGGGTCACCAACTTCAAGGATCCTATAGGAAGGAGCTATAGTATGTATGAACGGTCTGAGATCTTACAGATACCAATAGATGCATGAGCCATCAAATCATCAGAGACCAACATCAATTTCAAGGTTCCTATAGGAACTAGGACCTTACAAATACCATCAAATAATTAGTTTCCAGCTCCAAGGTTCATATAATACAGTGTATATTAAGTGTCTGGGAGCTTACAGATAGAATCAGATCATGGGCCACCAACTTTAACCCGTTAGTGACCGGCCCATAGTCTTTTTACGTCGGTCACTAACGGGCTTTATTCCGATGCAATAGACTTTTTACGTTGCGGCATCGGAATAAGTAAACAGAGCAGGGAGCTGTCAAATCTCCCAGCTCTCAGAGGTAGCTGAGGGCTGGGGGCGTCCCTGCTCGACCGGATGAGATCGATATTAGTATCGATCTCACCCGTTTAACCCCTCAGATACGGTGCTGAATAGCGTGCACCGCATTGGAGTTGTTTTGGAGAGAGGGAGGGAGCTCCCTCTCATCCCACTGACACCCGGCGATAAGATCGCCGAGTGTCTGTGTCTCCGATGGCAGCCGGGGGCCTAATAAAGGCCCACAGGTCTGCCTGTGGTGAATGCCTGCTAGGTCATGCCGGAGGCCTAGCAGATGTCTGTCCGTTTTACACGGACAGGCATAATACATTGCAATACAGAAGTATTGCAGTGTATTATAAATGCGATCGGAGGATTGCATAGTGAAGTCCCCTAGTGGGACTAGTAAAAAAGTTTAAAAAAAAGTTTAAATAAAAAGTGAAAAAAAAAAGTGAAAAAAAAAAGTGAAATAAAAAAGTGAAAAAAAAAAAAAGAAAAACCCACTTTTCCCCGTTACAAAATGCTTTATTATTAACAAACAAAATAAAGTAAAAAAGTTACACATATTTGGTATCGCTGCGTCCGTAACGACCCCGACAATAAACTTATTATTCCGCACGGTGACCGTCGTAAAAAATAAAATAAAAAAACATGCAAAAATTGCTGTTTTCTTTGAATCCAGCCTTAAAAAAAATGTGATAAAAAGTGATCAAAAAGTCGCATCTACTCCAAAACGGTACCGCTAAAAACAACAAGTCGTCCCGCAAAAAAAAGCCCTCATACAACTGCATTGCCGAAAAAATAAAAACTTTACGGCTCTTCAAATATGGAGACACAAAAACAAATAATTTTGAAAAAAATTGTGTTTTTCACTGTGTAACAGTAGTAAAACATACAAAATAGATACAAATTTGGTATCGTTGCAATCGCAACAACCCGCTGAATAAAGTTATTGTGTTATTTATACCACACGGTAAACGGCGTAAATTTAGGACGCACAAAAATGTGGCGAAATTGCTTTTTTTTTTAAATACCCCCCCAAAAATAGTTAATAAAAGTTAATCAATAAAGTCTATGTACCCCAAAATCGTGCGATTAAAAATTACAACTTGTTCCGCCAAAAAAAAAAGACCTTATACAGCTGTGTCGACGCAAAAAATAAAAAGTGTATAGCTCTTTGAATGAGACGATGGAAAAACGTAAAAAATAGCTTGGTCATTAACGTCTAAAATAGGCTGGTCATTAAGGGGTTAAGTTTCCAATATATAAAGTTTCCCGATGTTAATTTTACTATAGGAACTACAGTGTACATCAGTAGGATGACATCCATGGCCAATAGTTCTAGGGTGTAGAGAGGGTGAAGATCCATCATGTTGGCCATAGAGTCTTGCAGATTGTGAACCCTGTTAGAGCAGAACCAGCCTGTCATTGGGTAAATGGGGTAAATTATTTACCCAGCAATTATTTGATGGCCGACTTTAGAGATGAAATGGCTCTAGAGGTGGTGGTTGGGTCACAGGTTTACCAGTATCGGTGTCATAGTCTGTGTAGACAGTGACGGCTGGGATTGCAGGTCAGTCTTTGTAAGACACCAGAGAATATGTGCATTAGACAGCGGAGGACACTGATTGACTCATGTTCACAGAGTTCTGCTGTTCGGAGTACATGGCGACTTCAGCGGTGACCACACGTTGAAACTTCTCCTCTATTGACTATCCCAATAGTTGAGCTTTGTCGAATGGATGAATGCTGATGGACTATGGTGCATAAAGAGCGCCACTATAGGTTCAGGAACACATCCCGAGTCTGCGTCTCTCCTACAAGAGTCCCGTTTCCTGGAGTTGAGGGCTTTGCTGTTGTGTTGTGTTGTGGTTTCGCTCAGTTGTATCCGAGCTTACATTTCTTTGTTTTTATGGACTGACTCCCAGCTGAGTCCAGGCCGAGTGCCAGCCACAGGCCCGGAGTCCGTGTACAGAACAGTGAAGGATCTTCTTGACTTGTATTGCAATAGGCAGGGTCACCCCGTCATTTTTGATTTTCACCCACAATTCCCACTTTAGATGGATGCAATTAGAATCAGTTAAGAAATGCAAGAAAACTTAAGTAGCACTGTCTGTCAGTCACAATGGGGTATGAGGTCATCACGGAGATCCGTCACCAAAAAACCTTAGTGGTCATATGGTTCTCCAACGGTTGTAAAACTACAACTCCCAAAATGCAATATGGAGATCACTGGCATCAATGATGTCAACATCTTGTTTTTAATAGCAGTGTTTCTTTATTCCTCTTACTCCGGTTAACTACATTCTTCTGGTATTTCAGCTATTAATCCAGGAAAAAACATATCGCTTCTATGAAATCATCCATTACACATGGCCACCAGTTGTTTGACATAAGGAACTGGACTCTATGTACAAGCCATTAAGAGATAGATAACTAAATATATATATATACATAGAGATAGAGATAAGAGAATCTGTAGATTAAACCTGGGACATGTGCAGAAACACTTCAGTTTGTGAACTTTGCATGTTTACCTAAGAAGTTCACAATGGGGTTAAAATATAAACTCAACCACTGCAGTATTGCCCCCTATGGACAGAAATAAAACTACTATAATACTGCTCCCTATATACAAGAATATAACTACTATAATACTGCCCCCTATGTACAAGAATATAACTACTATAATACTGCTGCTATATACAAGAATATAACTACTATAATACTGCCCCCTATATACAAGAATATAACTACTATAATACTGCTCCTATATACAAGAATATAACTACTATAATACTGCCCCCTATATACAAGAATATAACTACTATAATACTGTCCCCTATATACAAGAATACAACTACTATAATACTGCCCCTATATACAAGAATATAACTACTATAATACTTCCCATATATACAATAATATAACTACTATAATACTGCCCCCTATATACAAGAATATAACTACTATAATACTGCCCCTATATACAAGAATATAACTACTATAATACTGCTCCTATATACAAGAATATAACTACTATAATACTGCCCCCTATATACAAGAATATAACTACTATAATACTGTCCCCTATATACAAGAATACAACTACTATAATACTGCCCCTATATACAAGAATATAACTACTATAACACTGCCCCTATATACAAGAATATAACTACTATAATACTGCCCCCTATATACAAGAATATAACTACTATAATACTCCTATATACAAGAATATAACTACTATAATACTGCCCCTATATATAAGAATATAACTACTATAATACTGCTCCCTATATACAAGAATATAACTACTATAATACTGCTCCTATATGCAAGAATATAACTACTATAATACTGCTCCTATATACAAGAATATAACTACTATAATACTGCTCCTATATACAAGAATATAACTACTATAATACTGCTCCTATATACAAGAATATAACTACTATAATACTGCTCCTATATACAAGAATATAACTACTATAATACTGCTCCTATATACAAGAATATAACCACTATAATACTGCCCCTATATACAAGAATATAACTACTATAATACTGCCCCCTATATACAAGAATATAACTACTATAATACTGCTCCTATATACAAGAATATAACTACTATAATACTGCTCCCTATATACAAGAATATAACTACTATAATACTATCCCCTATATACAAGAATATAACTACTATAATACTGCCCCCTATATACAAGAATATAACTACTATAATACTGCCCCCTATATACAAGAATATAACTACTATAATACTGCCCCTATATACAAGAATATAACTACTATAATACTGCTCCTATATACAAGAATATAACTACTATAATACTGCCCCCTATATACAAGAATATAACTACTATAATACTGCCCCCATATACATGAATATAACTACTATAATACTGCCCCCTACATACAAGAATATAACTACTATAATACTGCTCCTATATACAAGAACATAACTACTATAATACTGCCCCCTATATACAGGAATATAACTACTATAATACTGCTCCCTATATACAAGAATATAACTACTATAATACTGCCGCTATATACAAGAATATAACTACTATAATACTGCACCTATATACAAGAATATAACTACTATAATACTGCTCCCTATATACAAGAATATAACTACTATAATACTGCCCCTATATACAAGAATATAACTACTATAATACTGCCGCCTATATACAAGAATATAACTACTATAATACTGCTCCTATATACAAGAATATTACTATAATACTGCTCCTATATACAAGAATATGACTACTGTAATACTGCCCCTATATACAAGAATAAAACTACTATAATACTGCTCCTATATACAAGAATATAACTACTATAATACTGCCCCTATATACAAGAATATAACTACTATAATACTGCCCCTATATACAAGAATATAACTACTACAATACTGCTCCTATATACAAGAATATAACTACTATAATACTGCTCCCTATATACAAGAATATAACTACTATAATACTATCCCCTATATACAAGAATATAACTACTATAATACTGCCCCCTATATACAGGAATATACCTACTATAATACTGCTCCTATATACAAGAATATAACTACTATAATACTGCCCCCTATATACAGGAATATAACTACTATAATACTGCTCCCTATATACAAGAATATAACTACTATAATACTGCCCCTATATACAAGAACATAACTACTATAATACTGCCCCCTATATACAGGAATATAACTACTATAATACTGCCCCTATATACAAGAATATAACTACTATAATACTGCCCCTATATACAAGAACATAACTACTATAATATTGCCCCCTATATACAGGAATATAACTACTATAATACTGCTCCCTATATACAAGAATATAACTACTATAATACTGCCCCTATATACAAGAACATAACTACTATAATACTGCCCCCTATATACAGGAATATAACTACTATAATACTGCTCCCTATATACAAGAATATAACTACTATAATACTGCCGCTATATACAAGAATATAACTACTATAATACTGCTCCTATATACAAGAATATAACTACTATAATGCTGCCCCTATATACAAGAATATAACTACTATATATACTGCTCCTATATACAAGAATATAACTACTATAATACTGCCCCCTATATACAAGAATATAATTACTATAATACTACCCCCTATATACAAGAATATAACTACTATAATACTGCCCCCTATATACAAGAATATAACTACTATAATACTGCTCCTCCTATATACAATATAACTACTATAATACTGCCCCTATATACAAGAATATAACTACTATAATCCTGCCCCCTATATACAAGAATATAACTACTATAATACTGTCCCTATATACAAGAATATAACTACTATAATACTGCCCCCTATATACAAGAATATAACTACTACAACTGCCCCCTACGTACAAGAATATAACTATTATAATATTGCCCCCTGTAAGGGCAAAGCCACACGTGGCGGAATTGCTCTTGAATTCCGCTGCGGACACTCCGCAGCGTTAATCCGCAGCGGACCCGTTTCTCCATTGCCTTCCACTTCTTTTTAGTAGGCTTTGTTTAAACGAGGCGGAAAATTCCGCTGCGGAGCATAGGCTGCGGTGCGGAATTTGGTGTCCGCAGCATACAATGGATGTTGCGGACCAGTGGCGGACTGGTTGCGGACTCATTGCGGAAGTTCTCCATTGATTTCAATGGAGATTCTAAGTTCGGCAATGAAGTCCGCAGATGTAATGTACATGTTATGTGTGCTGCGGAGCGTATTGGTTTTTTAACATGACATTTCTTCATTCTGGCTGGACCTATGTATTTCTAGGTTTACAGCCAGACTGAGGAAGTCAATGGGGCTCCCGTAATTACGGGTGACTATGTGTGTGCACCCGTAATTACGGGAGCGTTGCTAGGCGACGTCAGTAAATAGTCACTGTCCAGGGTGCTGAAAGAGTTAAGCGATCGGCAGTAACTGTTTCTGCACCCTGGACAGTGACTACCGATCACAATATACATCAACCTATAAAAAAAATAGAAGTTCATACTTACCGAGAACTCCCTGCTTCTTTCTCCAGTCCGGCTTCCCAGGATGACGTTTCAGTCTAAGTGACGGCTGCAGCCAATCACAGGCCAATCACAGGCTGCAGCCAATCACAAGCCAATCACAGGCTGCAGCGGTCACATGGACTGCCGCGTCATCCAGGGAGGTCGGGCTGGATGCCGAAAGAGGGACGCGTCACCAAGACAACGGCCGGTAAGTATGAAATGCTTTTACTTTCACTAGGGGAAGTGCTGTCCCTTCTCTCTATCCTGCACTGATAGAGAGAAGGGAAGTACTTTCACCGCAATACGCAGCAGCTAGTCCTCATCAATTTACTGCACATTTTGGGCAGATCCGCCATAGAATCTGCAACGCAGATTCTGTGCGGCATTAATGCGGACAGTTGCGGAAGAAATCCGCCACGTGGGGCCATGCCCTAACACAAATATATCATACTGCTTTATGCTTGCATGCAGTCTTTTTCTAGTGCCGTATAGCGGACATAAATGTATTCTTTTCTAGCTGGGTTGCGTATTGTATAGGAGGAAATCTATTCAGATAAGGAGTCAAGTGGTAATAACTTCCAGACTTCATCCTGACCATTCATCAAACTTTAAGTGCATTCCAAAATCTGCGTTACAGCTGACTGTTCTTGTAGATAGGAGCAGTATTATAGTAGTTATATTCTTGTATATAGGGGCAGTATTATAGTAGTTATATTCTTGTATATAGGAGCAGTATTATAGTAGTTATATTCTTGTATATAGGAGCAGTATTATAGTAGTTATATTCTTGTATATAGTAGCAGTATTATAGTAGTTATATTCTTGTAGATAGGAGCAGTATTATAGTAGTTATATTCTTGTATGTAGTAGCAGTATTATAGTAGTTATATTCTTGTATATAGGGGTAGTATTATAGTAGTTATATTCTTGTATATAGGAGCAGTATTATAGTAGTTATATTCTTGTATATAGGGGGCAGTATTATAGTAGTTATATTCTTGTATATAGGAGGCAGTATTATAGTAGTTATATTCTTGTATATAGGGGCAGTATTATAGTAGTTATATTCTTGTAGATAGGAGCAGTATTATAGTAGTTATATTCTTGTATGTAGTAGCAGTATTATAGTAGTTATATTCTTGTATATAGGAGCAGTATTATAGTAGTTATATTCTTGTACATAGGAGCAGTATTATAGTAGTTATATTATTGTATATAGGGAGCAGTATTATAGTAGTTATATTCTTGTATGTAGTAGCAGTATTATAGTAGTTATATTCTTGTATGTAGTAGCAGTATTATAGTAGTTATATTCTTGTATATAGTAGCAGTATTATAGTAGTTATATTCTTGTAGATAGGAGCAGTATTATAGTAGTTATATTTTTGTATCCTGGGTGGGGGGGGAGTAACTGTAGTAACTATATTCTTGAACATAGTGGGCAGTATTACAGTAGTTATAGTATTGTACATAGGGGGCAGTATTATAGCATATGAACTTGTCCCTTTCCTGAAGAACAACATTTAAGATATATTTTTAAAATGTATGCAATCATTATTAATTTCTAGATCTTAGCTATGGGCTGACTGCCCCATGTAGAGTACAGATGGTTTTCTTATGACGTCTCACATTATAATAAAGGAAAGCTTTCGATGATTAAAATGTGATGTCCAGACTTCAGCTTGGTTCCCTGGGACTGATTATTTTCAGCAGATGGACTGAGGAGTCTTTCTCAGAGATGTTTGTAGAAATCAGGAGATGCACATCTGTGTAACAGAACACATTCTCCAGATGTCAATACTGACCCGGCCGATGACCTACAGTTTATTGCCATTCAAACTATTTTATGGATGCTTCAAGCTCTTTGGCCCTGAAAAGATGAAGTAGAACGTTCTAGATCCATTCTATCTGTAGTGTTCTTTAGTAAAAATCCTGCCCCCTTTATTGCTACTTGTCTGTGAACGTCCAGGAACGTTTACGTCCATACAGGTGGCTGATCATGTTAGCCCCTTCAGAAAGCAATTAATGTATTTTGAGCATTTGACACAACTAGATCTCTCCAAAAATCCAGATTCTATTAGAAGGTCCCAATTCTGGTTTCCAAAAATAGTCGCATAGATCTATGGAAAAAGGAGGAGTTTTTGTTTTTAAGATGGGGCTTGGAGAAATAACGTAGGGGGTGTATGGCTTAACTTAGTAACCTGGACGTCCAGAAATGATCCAGAACTGGAGTACTTAAACTTCTTAGCTGCCTATTACAAAATGGTATATTGAGAATTTGAGAGTTGTCCCAAAGTCATAGTTTCTTCTACGAAAGTACATAAGATATAATAGAGCTTCGTTTTAGTGATCGGTGGGATCTTGGTGCTCAGACCCCCCCCCCCCACTGATCAAAACTTATGACCTCACTATGATATATCAAGAGTTTTTTAAAAGTTTAGTTACGCTTCAAGAGTGTGCTAGCTGGCCCACACCCTTTATAGCCACAGGAACTTGGCAATTAGACGGTCTGATTGTGTCCGTTTTTACACCCGGAGTCATAGCTTGGCCTAGACCTTTTTTTTTACCCAGGGCAGGTTTAGTTTCCTGCCCTTAGTCCTGCATCTAAATACCCTGATCAAGGCAGAGTGGCATGTTGGTGCCCCCTCTGGCTAAGGCCCTGGACAAGGAATATGCAAAGTCCTTACCACTGGACCACTTCATATCCTGATAGAACAGTTTATGGTGGACTCTAAAGAAACCAATAAGAATTTAATATGTTCAATAGAATCCTCTGAGGTTTCTTCGCATGTTAAGCATTTGTAATCTGTTAGCAGCCACTTTGTGGGTGTTTGGTTTAGTCTGAAGCCTCTTCATAAATTCATCTCATAACCTAAAACAGATTCTGTGAAGCTCCCTCAGGAGGTCCATGAGTCTTATGAAGGTTCCACTTACGACACCGCTCTACAGCTAAGTGGAAAGTGATGTAATACAACACTTCAGCTCTATTCACAACTATTTTGACAGCTGAAAGAACTGACATTCTCCATCTCAAGGTTTCCAGAGCTCATGGAGGATCTAGCATGGTTATTTTACCCTGTAGGTTATGATTTATGGGATCTCAAAGCAGTTTTCCACTTAATCAATGAGATATTGCTGAGCAGACAGATGAGAACATGGAGCAGAACTATGGTGGATCCATTGGTCTGATCTTTAAGTTTCCAACCCACAAACTTGGTTAGGTCCACCTTTCAACCCAACGATTGGCAGCATAACCTATACTTCCCAAAGGTCTAGCTCTACGATAAGACCCACAGACCAAACCTTAATTAAACCCCTTGAAGTCTATCCTTATGTTCTGTAGTAGCTGAACCTCATCAACCTAATCCTCATGAGCAGTTTGACTTCAACCCGACCACCAAATAGCCCATCTACCAATGCCAAACAGCCTCACCCAACCCAACGTAGGTTAACTCATCCCTCTCCTGGCAATTCACTTACCCACAACCCACCTGTATAAACTTGCCCTACACAGCTCTTTTCTGGTGGATCTGTGGCTTCAACAGTCCTTAATGCTCAAGTGTATAGCACCTAGTCTCTGTTGGCCAGTGGTAACTTTCATGTTCTCAAATTACCTACTCTCTCCTTTAGTTACATCTGGGTGGTCTATAACTGGTGGCGGGCACCATTGGCCAATCATGTAGTAATATCTCCTACCAGTGCATGAAACTTGAAATGGAGTCACTGTCAAATGACAACGTCTCTATTCTCTTCAACACTAGATACCAGGAATCAAGTATATAGCCTGGGGGTATGAATTTGAATCTGAGCGTACCATTTCTATATGTTGGTATCATCCAAATTCTCGGGTTTCTCCCCACATTCCAAAAACATACCGATATGTCAACTGGCTTACTATGAAATTGCCTCTAGTATGTGAGTCCCACTGGGAGCAGGGACTGTTTTTAGGGCATTCCCTGTGGCATACTTGGTGCCATATCAAATGCTTTGGATTATTAGATGGTCAAGGAAAAAAATATATAAAAAATTTTTGTAAGGGTTTCCAAAAAAGTTATGCATAATCTAAATATATTAGTAGTACTGCTATAATGATATTGTTACTCGGCAGTGTGAGGACTCGTGGACTTTTTTCTAGATGGTTATTTAGTGAAATACCTTTTCTGGCATCATCGCTGATAAGAATATCTTTTGCATTTGTTCATTCCGTTACTCACACAACTGTATTTTCGTTTAATCTGCTGCAAAGTCGGCCAAGATCAGCTGTATGGAACACGAGCAAGCAAATTAAATATGGGATTGCAAACAAGTAACCCCTTCCTCTATGCAGTCCATTAAAAAAAAAAAGGGTCACTATTTGGAAACCATCAGCAAGCAGGATGCTAGATCTTACTTTGGCTGAGGTACAATAAAGGAGTTCTCTAGCACTCCTCAGGATAGGCCATCAATGTTTGATCGGTGGAGATCGGACATGCTGATTAGCGCAGTGAGTTGTAAACAACGAAGGGAAAGCAGCGCTAAGACTCCTTCATAGTGTTGACCGGTGGGGTTCTTGTAAGTCAGACCCCCATCAATGAAACGTTGACGACATATACGAAGGTTAGGCCATCAATGTCCATGTCCTGGAGAACACCTTTAATTCATGAAAACCTGAACAGTGTGATTAATCTATGAAGAACTGAAGAAAGACACATAATAACACTAATAGATTTGCCAACAGCAGCTTGTTGACTGTTTCCAATTGGAGATTTTTTTGGTTTCTACACTGCTCAGAGTAAATACAAACTCAAAAATAAAAGTAAGAATAAGATACATTCCAAAGGTGCGTGACCTTTCCTGACCATAGAGCCCGCACTAATGTAATCAATATTAACCCCTAAAGAACTCGTCTACGAATATGATTTGGAGGCTGATCAAATCGGGCTACAGAATTCTATATGTTATAAGGGTTGAATAGAAAAATAGAATATCCACAAACAAATATTTTTAATGGTCTTAAAATTTGGCACCATGATGCTTTGCAGCAGGCATTGCATCCGATCTCTCCCGAAAATGGGCGGTTCTCTAATAGGAAAACTCCGCCCTCTCTGACAAAATCAAAGTTAATTGCTTTGAGTATATTTAGACCGGTGGTTGTCCACTTTTTTGGCTGTGCTTGGGGGTCTACCTATAATATGCCAACTCTACCACTCAGTTATCTTGAAAGCCGTCATCTTGAATGCATTTTAAATTGATAGGATGATCTAGAAGATGTGCAATACGGTGTCCAGAGGGTAAACACACTGCAGAATGCCGATTTACTTGCTTTCCATTTTTATTTATTTTCAATCAGAAATCTCAAAATTTGAAGGATTTAGTGGACGTCTTCGCGTTACTGGACCAGGTCGACCCAGGAAACCTCATCTTTATTTCGGACATGACGGTCTGACGAGAGCTGAGGTAGGTACAGGACACAACATACTGTAATTGTTTCTGTTTTACAAGGAATTTTCTTCTAAAAGAAAAAAACTATTGCTGGGTGACCACCATTAAACACCGCCATTACAGCAGCATATGGGTTGTCATCCGGCTATCCATGGTGTAAAGGACGACACTGTTCCACAGAGTCACGTCTTATAGTCCCTCACGCCAACTTTTCATCTGTGTGTCAGTCTTTACTGACTGCATTCCAGCATTCTATTCAATAACCCGGAAGCTCAGGATAAGCGCTGCCATAGATCAGCGGTACATAGAATTGTTGGCTCATTCCTTGTAGGCCTTTTAAAAGGAGACGTAGCTGATATGGATTTAGATTTGGCAATGATTAGACAGAACCGATTGCAGGCAGGGAATAGAGATGACTAATTTGCTCTCATGTTGAGCACAGCAGCGTTTTAATCTAATAGTTTACATCAATGTTAAACAATTATAAGGAATACATTTGCCGCATATTGTTTTATATTTATGGGAACGGGGCACGGCGCCAGCTCCACACGTCTGCAAAATGTCCCACTGATAGTCATCCCTGAGCCTGGGATTACACTGCTCCCTGTATCTGATCCACCACCCGTCCTCTGCACTGGTACTAATGCCAGGCTAGTGTAAGCTGGGCAGCAGGACCCTACCGGGAATATTCGATGCTTACCGCCATATTAGGGACAAGGACTCTTGTGAACCCCTCTATCACTTCCCTATGTCCTAATAGGATATTTAGACGAAGGTTGTCCTGATGGGAATATTCAAGCCACTATCTGAAAGAAATTGTCTAAGATTAGATGAAAAGAGATCGTAGCTTTTATTCCAGAAACAGCGCCAGTCTTGTCCATGGGCTGCATCAGGTATTGCAACTTAGTTCCCATTCACTTTAATGGGGATGGGCTGCAATACCAGACACAGCCTACGAACAAGGGTGGCGCTGTTTTTGCACTCAAGAACATTAAAAAAAACTGAACACCACCTTTAATGTGGTCCCATCTCACCCAGCTGCAGTTGGTGCTAAGACACCGGTCACATTTCTTTGATAGGGGAATGTAATATTGCATGGCGCCATATAATAAAATCGTTGCGCCGAGTCCTCCAGAGTCAAACACTTTTAGCACCCCCCCCCACCGCTTTGGTTACTAGAGAGGGGATCCCGATCGAGTGACCTCCACATCCATATGTCCTAATAGTCCAACCGCAAAAGTGGTTGCACTGATGGCGCTGTCCCTTTAAGGCAGCCCTACAACGTCCATTGCTGCATTTGTTCTGCAATTATTGTGGTACCACAGGTCCCAGCTTTACCATGCAGATGTTAAGGTCTAGTTATGGTCTGCAGAGCGCAGGCAGATGTGTTGTGGCGTTCTGCATGGCGTTTGTCGGGAGGGCTGTTAGTACATAGTGGGGGTGATAGTTTATGATCTATGTGCATCCTGCCTTATACTGTACACACTGGAACAGAAGAGGCTGAAGAAGAATGAAGTATTTGGGAGACTCTCCCCTGAACTAAGGGAGCAGCTAAAAACACAAAACTTTCCATCCAAATGCAAACCAGGCCCTGGGGCGGCCAAGGCATGGAGAAGATGAGAGTTGCTGGGATTTTTTTCCCGATCCCTGCCCCCAAGTTGCGTGGTAATCAGCCACTCCAGGAATTTTCACTGGCAGTGAACGAATCCAGCTGGGCTCTCGGCCAAGCATGCATTTCATCTGGCCCAGGGAAGTTTCCGGAAAAAAAAGTTTAAGTGCAGTGGGGGAGGAGGTTAGAATAACTTTGTGACGCAGAAGGGAGTTTAACCCCTACAACACTATTAGAACTACATCCAAATATATACACCATTCTGATGGATGTCAATTTCCCCAAATGCCCATTTCATGGTCCAGAAAACCATAACTACATGGTAATAAATAGCAGAAGCCCCAGCGTCTACCCTACCTAGTGCGGGCCCCCTACCACCAGTTTGAGGACCAATTTTAATGCAATATAAACGTTGCATTTCAAAAGTGTAGGAGATGACAACCGCACTATAGCAGCGATATGCCCTCCCTTTATGGCAGGCCTACCATATCCAAGTTGTATGAAGGCCTTGAGAGAGCTACAAGAGAGGTTTGTGGTGAAATTTACCAGATGTTGACTGTAGCGGACCATTGCCACAAGGGCCACCCCTATTATCCAACGGGCATCATGAGATTTGTCACCTCCGCTGTTACAACACTTATGTACTGACCCTAAGTTACCTGCTGTATTATACTCCAGAGCTGCACTCACTATTCTGCTGGTGGAGTCACTGTGTACATACATTACATTACTTATCCTGTACTGATCCTGAGTTACATCCTGTATTATACTACAGAGCTGCACTCACTATTCTGCTGGTGGAGTCACTGTGTACATACATTACATTACTTATCCTGTACTGATCCTGAGTTACATCCTGTATTATACTCCAGAGCTGCACTCACTATTCTGCTGGTGGAGTCACTGTGTACACACATTACATTACTTATCCTGTACTGATCCTGAGTTACATCCTGTATTATACTACAGAGCTGCACTCACTATTCTGCTGGTGGAGTCACTGTGTACATACATTACATTACTTATCCTGTACTGATCCTGAGTTACATCCTGTATTATACTCCAGAGCTGCACTCACTATTCTGCTGGTGGAGTCACTGTGTACACACATTACATTACTTATCCTGTACTGATCCTGAGTTACATCCTGTATTATACTACAGAGCTGCACTCACTATTCTGCTGGTGGAGTCACTGTGTACATTACATTACTTATCCTGTACTGATCCTGAGTTACATCCTGTATTATACTCCAGAGCTGCACTCACTATTCTGCTGGTGGAGTCACTGTGTACATACATTACATTACTTATCCTATACTGATCCTGTGTTATATCCTGTATTATACTCCAGAGCTGCACTCACTATTCTGCTGGTGGAGTCACTGTGTACACACATTACATTACTTATCCTGTACTGATCCTGAGTTACATCATGTATTATACTCCAGAGCTGCACTCACTATTCTGCTGGTGGAGTCACTGTGTACATACATTACTTATACTGGACTGATCCTGAGTTATATCCTATATTATACTCCAGAACTGCACTCACTATTCTGCTGGTGGAGTCACTGTGTACATACATTACATTACTTATCCTGTACTGATCCTGAGTTATATCCTGTATTATACTCCAGAGCTGCACTCACTATTCTGGTGGTGGAGTCACTGTGTACATACATGACATTACTTATCCTGTACTGATCCTGAGTTACATCCTGTATTATACTCCAGAGCTGCACTCACTAATCTGCTGGTGGAGCCACTGTGTACATACATTACATTACTTATCCTGTACTGATCCGGAGTTACACATCCTGTTATATACTCCAGAGCTGCACTCACTATTCTGCTGGTGGAGTCACTGTGTGCATACATTACATTACTTATCCTGTACTGATCCTGAGTTATATCCTGTATTATACTCCAGAGCTGCACTCACTATTCTGCTGGTGGAGTCACTATGTACATACATTACTTATCCTGTACTGATCTTGAGTTGCATCCTGTATTCTACTCCAGAGCTGCACTCACCATTCTGCTGGTGGAGTCACTATGTACAGTGAAGGAAATAAGTATTTGATCCCTTGCTGATTTTGTAAGTTTGCCCACTGTCAAAGACATGAACAGTCTAGAATTTTTAGGCTAGGTTAATTTTACCAGTGAGAGATAGATTATATAAAAAAACAAAAAACAGAAAATCACTTTGTCAAAATTATATATATTTATTTGCATTGTGCACAGAGAAATAAGTATTTGATCCCCTACCAACCATTAAGGCCTCATGCACACGACCGTGATTTTCGGGTCGGCCGGCTGCGGACTGTCAGCGGACTGTCAGCCGCAGGCCGCCCGCACATGCACATGGCCGCGGCCATTGTTTTCAATGAGCCCGGACCGCAGAACCGTGCCGTAATAAGACATGCAATTCTCCCGTGGATTTTCGGGGGAATTGCGGCCGCAAAAACACGGTCGTGTGCATGAGGCCTAAGAGTTCAGCCTCCTCGAGACCAGTTACACGCTCCAAATCAACTTGGTGCCTGCATTATAGACAGCTCTTACATGGTCACCTGTATAAAAGACTCCTGTCCACAGACTCAATGAATCAGTCTGACTCTAACCTCTACAACATGGGCAAGACCAAAGAGCTTTCTAAGGCGGGATTCACACGACCGGGTCGGGTCCGAGCCCGAGTGCCGGCCGGTAAAATCGGCCATTCTGCCCGGCCGGTTTGCATAAAGTTATGCATCCGTGCCGGGCCGGGCAGATCCGGACAGTGACATCAGCGGCAGCTCCTGAAGGGGAATCCCCATGTGTTCGGGGATTCCGCTTCAGGAGTTTCCCCTGATGTCACTGCCCAGATATGGACAGAGACATCAAGCGCTCTGTCCAGGAGCGGAATCCCCGAACACACGGGGATTCCGCTCCTTCAAGGAGCTAAAGTGCGGCTAGCACATAGCAGAGCGGGGAGATACCTCCCCGCTCTGCTATAGTGGCGTCGCTGCAGTAGTAGCAGCCGCAGCAGCTGCTGCTACTAGCGGCGCCATCTAAGGTGTCGCCGAGCCAGGGTGCTTTTAACAAGCAGGGGAAGGGAGCCAGCGCAGCGCTCCCTCCACCTGCTGTACACCCCGGCCCTGCAACACAGTGTGCAGCGATGCCATTCGTCAGAATGGCATCAACTCCTCCTCCTCACATGCACTCTGCGCTGTGAGGAGGAGGAGATAGAGCGCAAGCGCCGGGAAACCCGGCCATCACTCGGAACACATTCCGGTGATGGCCGTGTAATACCCGGCCCCATAGACTTCTATGGGAGCCGGGCGGCCGGGTGTCCGGGCAAAGATAGAGCATGTCCTATTTTTTGACGGCCGGATTTTCCGGCCGTCAAAAAATCGGTCGTGTGAATAGCCCCATTAGGGGTCTATCATTCCTAATGCAGCCGGGTGCCGGCCGATTTATGAACGGCCGGCACCCGGACGGGAAACCCTGCCGTGTGAATGAGGCCTAAGGCCTCATTCACACGACAGGGTCCGAGTGTCGGCCGGGAAAATCGGCCGTTTTTCCCGGCCGGTTTGCATCCGTTCCGATTCCGTTCCGGGCCGAGTTGCCGTTTTACCGGCCGATTTGGACCCGATTTGCATCCGTTTTTTTCCCTGTCCGTTTTAAAATCGGATGAATTTCATTTAAATTTGTTGCCACACACAGCCCTTTGTAGATAATGCCACACAGCCCCCTGTTGGCGATGCCACCCAGCCCCCTGTAGGCGATGCCACCCAGCCCCCTGTAGGCAATGCCACCCAGCCCCCTGTAGGCAATGCCACCCAGCCCCCTGTAGGCAATGCCACCCAGCCCCCTGTAGGCAATGCCACCCAGCCCCCTGTAGGTAATGCCACCCAGCCCCCTGTGGATAATGCCACCCAGCCCCCTGTGGATAATGCCACCCAGCCCCCTGTTGGCGATGCCACCCAGCCCCCTGTTGGCGATGCCACCCAGCCCCCTGTAGGCGATGCCACCCAGCCCCCTGTAGGCGATGCCACCCAGCCCCCTGTAGGCGATGCCACCCAGCCCCCTGTAGGCAATGCCACCCAGCCCCCTGTAGGCAATGCCACCCAGCCCCCTGTAGGCAATGCCACCCAGCCCCCTGTAGGCAATGCCACCCAGCCCCCTGTAGGCGATGCCACCCAGCCCCCTGTTGGCGATGCCACCCTGTCCCCTGTAGGCGATGCCACCCAGCTCCCTGTAGGTAATGCCACCCAGCCCCCTGTAGGCGATGCCACCCACCAGCCCCCTGTAGGCGATGCCACCCACCAGCCCCCTGTAGGCGATGCCACCCACCAGCCCCCTGTAGGCGATGCCACCCACCAGCCCCCTGTAGGCGATGCCACCCACCAGCCCCCTGTAGGCGATGCCACCCACCAGCCCCCTGTAGGCGATGCCACCCACCAGCCCCCTGTAGGCGATGCCACCCACCAGCCCCCTGTAGGCGATGCCACCCACCCTGCCCCCTGTAGGCAATGCCACCCTGCCCCCTGTAGGCAATGCCACCCAGCCCCCTGTAGGCAATGCCACCCAGCCCCCTGTGGATAATGCCACCCAGCCCCCTGTAGGCGATACCACCCTGTCCCCTGTAGGCAATGCCACCCAGCTCCCTGTAGGTAATGCCACCCAGCTCCCTGTAGGTAATGCCACCCAGCCCCCTGTGGATAATGCCACCCAGCCCCCTGTGGATAATGCCACCCAGCCCCCTGTAGGCGATGCCACCCACCAGCCCCCTGTAGGCGATGCCACCCACCAGCCCCCTGTAGGCGATGCCACCCACCCTGCCCCCTGTAGGCGATGCCTGCCACCCTGCCCCCTGTAGGCGATGCCACCCTGCCCCCTGTAGGCGATGCCACCCTGCCCCCTGTAGGCGATGCCACCCTGCCCCCTGTAGGCGATGCCACCCTGCCCCCTGTAGGCGATGCCACCCTGCCCCCTGTAGGCGATGCCACCCTGCCCCCTGTAGGCGATGCCACCCTGCCCCCTGTAGGCGATGCCACCCTGCCCCCCTGTAGGCGATGCCACCCTGCCCCCCTGTAGGCGATGCCACCCTGCCCCCTGTAGGTGATGCCACACAGCCCCCTGTAGGTGATGCCACACAGCCCCCTGTAGGTGATGCCACACAGCCCCCTGTAGGTGATGCCACACAGCCCCCTGTAGGTTGCACCCATCCCCCACCCTTCCAGTATGGACAGTGTAGTCACTCACTTCTCCTGTAGCGGAATCCCCGGCCATAGAGTCGGGGATTCCGCTGCAGAAGTACGTGACTTTGCTGTGTCCATATATGGACAGTGTAGTCATGCACTTCTCCTGTAGCGGCATCCCCGGCCATAGAGTCGGGGATTCCGCTGCATTAGTGCGTGACTTCGATGTGTCCATATCTGGACAGTGTAGTCACGCACTTCTCCTGTAGCGGAATCCCCAATCCCCGGCCGGGGATTGGGGATTCCGACTCCTACAGCGAGCAATAAAAGACCCTCCTCCTCCTCACATGCACTCTGCACTGTGAGGAGGAGGAGAGAGAGTGCGCGAGCGACGGTAGACCCGACCATCACTCGGGACACATTCCGGTGATGGCCGGGTATTACCCGGCCCCATAGACTTCTATGGAAGCCGGGCGGCCGGGCACCCGGCCGAAAATAGAGCATGTCCCATTTTTTGACGGCCGGTTTTCCCGGCCGTCAAAAAATCGGTCGTGTGAATAGCCCCATTAGGTGTCTATTATTCCTAATGCAGCCAGGGACAAGATCATAGACCTGCACAAGGCTGGAATGGGCTACAAAACCATAAGTAAGACGCTGGGTGAGAAGGAGACAACTGTTGGTGCAATAGTAAGAAAATGGAAGACATACAAAATGACTGTCAATCGACATCGATCTGAGGCGCCATGCAAAATCTCACCTCGTGGGGTATCCTTGATCCTGAGGAAGGTGAGAGCTCAGCCGAAAACTACACGGGGGGAACTTGTTAATGATCTCAAGGCAGCAGGGACCACAGTCACCAAGAAAACCATTGGTAACACATTACGCCGTAATGGATTAAAATCCTGCAGTGCCCGCAAGGTCCCCCTGCTCAAGAAGGCACATGTACAGGTACGTCTGAAGTTTGCAAATGAACATCTGGATGATTCTGAGAGTGATTGGGAGAAGGTGCTGTGGTCAGATGAGACTAAAATTGAGCTCTTTGGCATTAACTCAACTCGCCGTGTTTGGAGGAAGAGAAATGCTGCTTATGACCCAAAGAACACCGTCCCCACTGTCAAGCATGGAGGTGGAAACATTATGTTTTGGGGGTGTTTCTCTGCTTAGGGCACAGGACTACTTCACCGCATCAATGGGAGAATGGATGGAGCCATGTACCGTCAAATCCTGAGTGACAACCTCCTTCCCTCCACGAGGACATTAAAAATGGCTCGTGGCTGGGTCTTCCAGCACGACAATGACCCGAAACATACAGCCAAGGCAACAAAGGAGTGGCTCAAAAAGAAGCACATTAAGGTCATGGAGTGGCCTAGCCAGTCTCCAGACCTTAATCCCATTGAAAACTTATGGAGGGAGCTGAAGATCCGAGTTGCCAAGCGACAGCCACGAAATATTAATGATTTACAGATGATCTGCAAAGAGGAGTGGGCCAAAATTCCATCTAACATGTGTGCAAACCTCATCATCAACTACAAAAAACGTCTGACTGCTGTGCTTGCCAACAAGGGTTTTGCCACCAAGTAATAAGTCTTGTTTGCCAAAGGGATCAAATACTTATTTCTCTGTGCACAATGCAAATAAATATATATAATTTTGACTGTGATTTTCTGTTTTTTTTAAAAATATAATCTCTCTCACTGGTAAAATTAACCTAGCCTAAAAATTCTAGACTGTTCATGACTTTGACAGTGGGCAAACTTACAAAATCAGCAAGGGATCAAATACTTATTTCCTTCACTGTACATACATTACTTATCCTGTACTGATCCTGAGTTATATCCTGTATTATACTCCAGAGCTGCACTCACTATTCTGCGGGCGGAGTCACTGTGTATATACACGTTACTGTAACTCAGGATTAGTACAGAATTAGTCATGTATGTACACAGTGATTCAACTTTTTCACGATACTGATCTATATGAAATCTATATGAATGCTATAATGTGGACATACCCTTTAACCTTATTTTCTATAAGAAGATAGAGATACATCTGGTTATATAAATATTCTATTAGGCCCCATGCACACGACCGTGCCCGCAATCACGGCCCGCGATTGCGGGCACGGCCGGCCGCTGACTGACAGCCGCATTTTCGGGCCGTGCTCCCATACAAAGTATGGGAGCACGGCATGCAAAATGCGAAAGAACGGACATGTTCCATAATTCCCGGAACATTTCCACGGCACTGACACCCTTCCGTAGTGCTACGGAAAGGTGTCAGTGTTCAATGAAAGTGGATGGCTCCGTTTTTGCAGACCGCAATTGCGGTCCGCAAAAACGGAGGTTTTTTGCTGTCGTGTGCATGTGGCCTTAGATAGTAGCACAAGATTCTTAAGAAATCAAAACGTCTTTCACGGCATGCGAGTTGAGGCAAAGTTATTTTTAGAAAGTTGGAACCAAGGTTAGAGTTCTGCTAAGAATTGCTTTACAGATCAAGCTAATCCTATATATAGAACGTAATATGCGCTGTGATTTTCGGGTAAGCCCTTGTTAAACTGTTTGGTAGAACAAGAGTAAATATATGTATTATCTCATCAATGTAAATAGCTTCAATATATACTGTAGATTTACAGGGACTGTATTAATGACATCTTACCTCTTTGGTGGACCATTGCCCAGGTTATACCAGCATGCTCCATATCACTATATACAAGAAGATGTATAACTTATACAATTATATACAGAAGATACCCAGGTTATACCAGCATGCTCCATATCACTATATACAAGAAGATGTATAACTTATACAATTATATACAGAAGATACCCAGGTTATACCAGCATGCTCCATATCACTATATACAAGAAGATGTATAACTTATACCAGGTGTACATATATAATTATATACAGAAGATACTCCGGTTATACCAGCATGCTCCATATCACTATATACAAGAAGATGTATAACATATACCAGGTGTACATATATAATTATATACAGAAGATGCCCATGTTATACCAGCATGCTCCATATCACTATATACAAGAAGATGTATAACTTATACCAGCTGTACATATATAATTATATACAGAAGATACTCCGGTTATACCAGCATGCTCCATATCACTATATACAAGAAGATGTATAACTTATACCAGCTGTACATATATAATTATATACAGAAGATACCCAGGTTATACCAGCATGCTCCATATCACTATATACAAGAAGATGTATAACTTATACCAGCTGTACATATATAATTATATACAGAAGATACCCAGGTTATACCAGCATGCTCCATATCACTATATACAAGAAGATGTATAACTTATACCAGCTGTACATATATAATTATATACAGAAGATACTCCGGTTATACCAGCATGCTCCATATCACTATATACAAGATGATGTGTAACTTATACCAGCTGTACATATATAATTATATACAGAAGATACTCAGGTTATACCAGCATGCTCCATATCACTATATACAAGAATATGTATAACTTATACCAGCTGTACATATATAATTATATACAGAAGATACCCAGGTTATACCAGCATGCTCCATATCACTATATACAGGAAGATATATAACTTATACCAGCTGTACATATATAATTATATACAGAATATACCCAGGTTATACCAGCATGCTCCATATCACTACATACAAGAAGATGTATAACTTATACCAGCTGCACATATCTAATTATATACAGAAGATACCCCGGTTATACCAGCATGCTCCATATCACTATATACAGAAGATGTATAACTTATACCAGCTGTGCATATATAATTATATACAGAAGATACCCAGGTTATACCAGCATGCTCCATATCACTATATACAAGATGTATAACTTATACCAGCCGTACATATATAATTATATACAGAAGATACCCAGGTTATACCAGCATGCTCCATATCACTATATACAAGATGTATAACTTATACCAGCTGTACATATATAATTATATACAGAAGATGCCCAGGTTATAGCAGCATGCTCCATATCACTATATACAAGATGATGTGTAACTTATACCAGCTATACATATATAATTATATACAGGAGATGCCCAGGTTATACCAGCATGCTCCATATCACTATATACAAGATGTATAACTTATACCAGCTGTACATATATAATTATATACAGAAGACACCCAGGTTATACAAGCATGCTCCATATCACTATATACAAGAAGATGTATAACTTATACCAGCTGTACATATATAATTATACACAGAAGATACCCAGGTTATACCAGCATGCTCCATATCACTACATACAAGAAGATGTATAACTTATACCAGCTGTACATATATAATTATATACAGAAGATACCCAGGTTATACCAGCATGCTCCATATCACTATATACAAGATGTATAACTTATACCAGCTGTACATATATAATTATATACAGAAGATACCCAGGTTATACCAGCATGCTCCATATCACTATATACAAGAAGATGTATAACTTACACCAGCTGTACATATATAATTATATACAGGAGATGCCCAGGTTATACCAGCATGCTCCATATCACTATATACAAGAAGATGTATAACTTATACCAGCTGTACATATATAATTATATACAGAAGATACCCAGGTTATACCAGCATGCTCCATATCACTATATACAAGATGTATAACTTATACCAGCTGTACATATATAATTATATACAGAAGATACCCAGGTTATACCAGCATGCTCCATATCACTATATACAAGAAGATGTATAACTTATACCAGCTGTACATATATAATTATATACAGAAGATGCCCAGGTTATAGCAGCATGCTCCATATCACTATATACAAGGAGATGTATAACTTATACCAGCTGTACATATATAATTATATATAGAAGATACCCAGGTTATACCAGCATGCTCCATATCACTATATACAAGAAGATGTATAACTTATACCAGCTGTACATATATAATTATATACAGAAGATACCCAGGTTATACCAGCATGCTCCATATCACTATATACAAGAAGATGTATAACTTATACCAGCTGTACATATATAATTATATACAGAAGATACCCAGGTTATACCAGCATGCTCCATATCACTATATACAAGAAGATGTATAACTTATACCTGCTGTACATATATAATTATATACAGGAGATACCCAGGTTATACCAGCATGCTCTATATCACTATATGCAAAAAGATGTATAACTTATACCAGATGTACATATATAATTATATACAGGAGATACCCAGGTTATACCAGCATGCTCCATATCACTATATACAAGAAGATGTATAACTTATACCAGCTGTACATATATAATTATATACAGAAGATACCCAGGTTATACCAGCATGCTCCATATCACTATATACAAGAAGATGTATAACTTATACCTGCTGTACATATATAATTATATACAGGAGATACCCAGGTTATACCAGCATGCTCCATATCACTATATACAAGAAGATGTATAACTTATACCAGCTGTACATATATAATTATATACAGAAGATACCCAGGATATACCAGCATGCTCCATATCACTATATACAAGAAGATGTATAACTTATACCAGCTGTACATATATAATTATATACAGAAGATACCCAGGTTATACCAGCATGCTCCATATCACTATATACAGGAAGATGTGTAACTTATGCCAGCTGTACATATATAATTATATACAGAAGATACCCAGGTTATACCAGCATGCTCCATATCACTATATACAAGAAGATGTATAACTTATACCTGCTGTACATATATAATGATATACAGAAGATACCCAGGTTATACCAGCATGCTCCATATCACTATATACAAGAAGATGTATAACTTATACCAGATGTACATATATAATTATATACAGAAGATACCCAGGTTATACCAGCATGCTCCATATCACTATATACAAGAAGATGTATAACTTATACCAGCTGTACATATATAATTATATACAGGAGATACCCAGGTTATACCAGCATGCTCTATATCACTATATACAAGAAGATGTATAACTTATACCAGCTGTACATATATAATTATATACAGAAGATTCCCAGGTTATACCAGCATGCTCCATATCACTATATACAAGAAGATGTATAACTTATACCAGCTGTACATATATAATTATATACAGAAGATACCCAGGTTATACCAGCATGCTCCATATCACTATATACAAGAAGATGTATAACTTATACCAGCTGTACATATATAATTATATACAGAAGATACCCAGGTTATACCAGCATGCTCCATATCACTATATACAGGACGATGTATAACTTATACCAGCTGTACATATATAATTATATACAGGAGATACCCAGGTTATACCAGCATGCTCCATATCACTATATACAAGAAGATGTATAACTTATACCAGCTGTACATATATAATTATATACAGGAGATACCCAGGTTATACCAGCATGCTCTATATCAGTATATACAAGAACAAACAATTTTTGGTGACCAAAGAACAAAAAAAACAAAAAAAGAAAAACTTTAATGAGTATTGCATTTTCACTGGACCTATTCTTGCCACAGACCATCCTGTCATGTGACGGCGGGCTATTGGTGACAGAAGTGTAATCACCAAATTTTACAAGAGTTTCTTAATTTTGATGATTTCTCTAACTAAAAATAAATGATTCAAAACAAAGTTTGAAAATTAATGCAATTAAAAGGATGTGACTCACTCCTTCCCTTATATCCTTCCTGGTACACATGACACAATATATGTGCAGACACAGTGCGGTTTGGATAATACAGCGTGGAATCGTGCAGTGCTTTTCACCCATAGGAAAACTTACAGATCAGACTGCTAAACTGGCTGTATCAACAACAATTAGCCTAAATATTATGTTGCTGCCATCTAGTGGCGATCTATCAAAATATATGACATTTCATCTCATCTCAATCTATCTATCTAATATCTCTCTCATATCCATCTATTCATCTCACATTCCCCCGCATAGTGAGATTTGAATCCAATACCCCAGAGCGTTTGAGACCACATTTCTTAACCCACAGCCCCTGATTGAATATATATTGCTGTATCTTGAGGTCATGGTTATAATATACGGCGTGAATTAATCTGCGCTCACATGCGCTCCTTCCGCTGACATGACATTTTACCATTTTCTCACACTGTGTGTGAATATTCTCCTCGTTTTCATCTGGTCTCGTGGAGTCTGTTGTACATTTCACCCCAAGGCAGACAGATGGTTATAATCTACAATGCGATCTACAACTAACCCTTTCTAGTGAACGCAGGACATGGGAATCCTGTATACGCCGCACAGCCACATTCATGTATGTGCTCAAAGGAAAAGCATTAGGGATTTCACTTGCAACTAAGGCCCTATTCCCAAAAGGGCCATTTGCCCCCTTGCAATATAGTCCACGATGCAGTAATCTCTCCAGCTATATGGAGCGGTCACAATGTATACTGGATTATAATGAACACTGTATAGGGTGACAACATCATATACGACATTGACTGATAGGTGGTAGGGCAATATATCATTTTTATACAAGAGCCCATGAGATTATAGGTATTCTTCTGTGTGTGTATATATATATCATAGATAAAGCCTATTTAGCTTGTTTCACCATGAAGCGAGGGTCCAACTCAGACCAGCGTTATATTCACCCATACGACCACCATATTCTCCTACATTGAATGGGAAGGTAATAAGTTCTGGGTTAACCTGTCCCAGGATGATCGGGTGTATCAGAGGCCTCTGTTTTGAGCTGAAGGGCTAGTTGCTACGGATACATTGCCTAGCAACTAAAAATGGGATTGTCAGGCAACATGTCCCTAGTAACTAGTCGGTCTCAGATTCTGATTTTCTACATGGTGTCTTGTAGTGTGTGGGCAAGGTAAACCCTCTCACCACCCAATAGCAGTTGGCATGGGACCAAACATGGCTGGGTCCTGTCTCTCCAAGGGCCCCATAGCAGACGCATGGGCTTCCATTATAAAAAGACGCAGAGCACAGGATGGCTGTGACCGAATTATTTTTTTTAGCCTAATGAAAAGCTCTGCAACTCTCTAAGGGCCTGTTCACATCAGAGTTCGATTTCCGTTCCAGGGTTCCGTCGGAGGTTTCCATCGTGAAATCCCGCAACGGAAAGTCAAACGCAAACCACAGATTCCGTCTGCATCACCATTGATATCAATGGTGATGGAAACACTGCTAATGGTTTCCATTTGTTCTACGGAATCAATAGCGCAGTCAACTGCGCTATGGATTCCGTCAGAAAAACGCAAACCTGCTGGAGCGGTGACAAACGGAAATCATATGCAGTATTTCCGTCACCATTGATATCAATGGGGATGCAAACGGAAGCTATGGTTTCCGTTTGACTCACCATTGCGGGGTTCACCAGACGGAACCCCGGAACGGAAAGCGAACAGTGATGTGAACAGGCCCTTATATACTATGTGTTCCAATTCCCCACCATTTTCTACATCTCTGCTTGCTGCCATTGTTTACATTCAGAAACTTAAAACCTATTTTGGTCACGACCAACCAACACAAAGCTTTTTACAAGAGAGATCTCCAAATATGTTAAACAAGAAGTGTAAGTGCAGCTGCATGAGCAGGACTAGGTCTCTACTGTTTTCACTCTCAATGTAAAAAAACCAAAAACGGTTACATTCACGGACATCAAGCAGAGATCTTGAAAAGGAGGAGGACTTGACACAAAGCATATTAGAAAAATGCATTAGTTTTCATTATATAATGATAAAACTTTGATTACATAACACTGGACAAACCCTTCAAATAAGATTATGTTCCTGATGATTTTGGCATAAGGGGCGGGGCTGCGACTACCTCATTTATAAATAGCTATTGCTGTACTATGTGTGCGTGTGTGTTGGACTGATAAATATAACACATGCTCAGGCGTAAAACGACAAAGAAACCGAGCGTTAATTAGAGTAAGTTCACATTTTGCGATCAAATCGCCATTTTTTGCGGAAGTTTATGCAACGTTGCGATATGACTGCAACGTGTAAATAAACCCTAAATTTCGGGTAAAGTTATTTTTATTTTTAAGGTGTTTGTAGTCCTTTAAATATCATTTTGTGTAAATATTCCATCGGTAGCCCTGCGCCAAAATCCACCGCCAGCGTTTGTTCAGCAGATTTCCGAGCGCCATCTTTTCTTATTGTAATTAGTATTGTTCAGAGAAGCGTTTAAATATGTGAGACCCTAGAATTCTGCAGGAAGCCGCCGCTGATCATTATAATACTAAACCATTAGAAGATCTCCGAGGAGTCGTATTACACAGCAGCTGTTTTCTCAGGCAGCGCAACCAGGACGATTTTTTTGGTTCCCATTTGTGAGAACGCTTCTACTCCCGAGTACAACGAAAAAGCACCAAAACGGCAAAAAAATGACTTTGTAATATTGCAACATATTATTTAATTACGCCAAGGAATGTGGCGAAGATGTCGCAATATTGTATGTAAGTTGTAGAATATTCCCTTCTCATTTCTGCCAAATTTCTGATGGACTTTTTTGGGCGACATTGTGATTACCTATACGTTGCATTAGTCGAGTCACCTCAGGAATCCGATGCGAAACAGACGACGACATTACACTGACACAATGTTTATGCTTTATTCAATTATCACGTAGCAGCATCGAGACCCCTAAATGATATCCTGAATGTAACCTTTATCCGAACATTTTCCTTGACCTTTAAGCCTATCCTATAACCACACTTTTCACGTATACCAACTAATCCTAATACCTAATCCTGTACCCCAAGACCCTAATGATGTATTATAACCCTCATCCTGTAACCTAACCCTAATATCTTATAACCCTCTACTCTATAATAATCCTTTACCCTAACTCTGTACCTTATACCCCCATACTCTGCCCTAACCATTTACCATGTATGTAACCACAGACCCTGACCACGCTTTTTTTTTTTTAGGGTAATAGGGGTTGTTCCCACTTCCTCTGTATTCTGTGCAGTGTGGTGTCAGGGCACATTAGTGCTGCGCGCCTGTCGCCAGATCTCCGGTGTCACTTTTTACTTCTTCCCCTTGTTCTGGTCCCTGCTGTGTTCTGTACTTTGCATCATCTCTGCCCGCACCCAGATTTATGGCACATAACACATTCCATATCATTCATTTTCCTCTTCGTTATGCCAAAACGCTGTCCAAATGTAAGATGGCACAATCTGCGTCATGTACAGGCCTGTCCTAATGAGAGGGACAAGTGCCAAGGTACAACCCGTACATGTAAGCTGCTCGCTCCTCATGTGCCAACAGTAAGGTTATGTTTCTGCCTGCCATATAAGACTGGGTACAGGCATCTTGAAGAGCCACCAATTATTAGGGGAACCCCCTATGAGTCAAACCACCGACTAAGGCCTCATGCACACGACCGTAGCCGTGTGCACGGCCGTGATTTTCGGGTCGGCCGGCTGCGGACTGTCAGCCGCAGGCCGCCCGCACATGCACATGGCCGCGGCCATTGTTTTCAATGAGCCCGGACCGCAGAACCGGGCCGTAATAAGACATGCCCGTTCTTTCTGCGGTCCGGGCTCCCGGGCCGTGCACGGACCGCAAAAACTACGGTCGTGTGCACGGCCCCATAGAAAAGAATGGGGCCGCAATTCTCCCGTGGATTTTCAGGGGAATTGCGGCCGCAAAAACACGGTCGTGTGCATGAGGCCTTAGAGGTTCTAGGTCAACCCAACAGTCCCCCACATTCTAGAGAATATCTGTGGAAGAGAATTCATGTCATAAGTTCTTGATGCAATGTTGACACCATGTGCAGATCTGAGTTACGCCACCAGGGGTGCAGTTCTATTTAAATCTCAAAATGTTATTGTATTTTAGGCAATGATAAAATACTTAAACGAGTTCTGCGCTTTGGACAATGCCTACTTTTTAGAGGCGTCCCTTGACAATAAGCTTACCCTAAAGTGTCCCGATGATGGGACCCCTAGCGATCAGCTATAATCTGTAGAGAAACCTGGCAGTAAGTGTTCAGTTTCCCTGCAGCGCCACCACAGGGGAAATGAAGCATTACACAGTGTCCATTCATATCAATGGGTTGTCTGTATAATACAGGACAGGGCAGGTCCTCCAGAGGCGCTCTATGTAGACACTCTTCACTCTGCCCAAGAGATGAGGATCCTGTACAGATGACCCCCCTCTATTAACTCAGAATTCCATAATAGGGTATATGAAGATAGGCTTTCTAAACTGGATGACCCCTTTAAGCGAATTTAAAGGGTTTTTCTATTAGGACAACCTCAGAATACACTACAGGCTACTGAAGTGAAGCTGATTTGGGACGAGGGTCTTGGACTATTTATTTTTTATATGGGTTAAACATGGGCAAAAGGGGCATTTGCCAGAGACCATCCAACCCTGCAAAATATAACAGTCACCCTTACTATAGACCCCTGGCCATGACAAGAATATAGAGGAACAGTGATGGTAGATGGGAAAACATCTCCACTTTTTGGGGATATTATTTGGGCACTGTATATTTTGGATACTGTATTGGGGTATTAATTAAGCACTATATGGCACGGTTATGTGGCCTTACTTTGGTGACATTATTTGGGCACTGCATGGTAGAATTGATTGAGCACTGTATGATACTATGATGTTATTTGGGCACTATATGTTGGTTCATAGTAATTATGATATTTTTGAGATACTGGATGTTGGCATTGTTTGGGCACTATGGTGGTATTATTTAGGAGCTATATAGCACTTTTACTTGGGCTTTGATATTATTTGGACACTGTATGGTGGTATTAAGTGAGCACTCTATGATAGTATAATTTGGGCAGTGTGTGGTTATATTATTTGGTAAGCATGTTTTTTGGGTGCTGTATGGTGGTCTTATATAGGAGCTATATGGCACTGTTATTTGTGCTCACGTTGGCGATATCATTTGGGCACCGAATGGTATTAATTGATCTCTATATGATATTTGGGAACGGCATGGTGGTATTTAGCAAGTGTATGATTTTTGGGTGCTGTATGGTGGTATTTAGCAAGTGTATGATTTTTGGGTGCTGTATGGTGGTATTTGGGCACTGAATGAGATTTGGGTGCTGTATGGTGGTATTTGGGCACTGAATGAGATTTGGGTGCTGTATGGTGGTATTATTTGGGCACTGAATGAGATTTGGGTGCTGTATGGTGGTATTATTTGGGCACTGAATGAGATTTGGGTGCTGTATGGTGGTATTATTTGGATACTGAATAATAATATTATTTGGGTACTGAATGAGAATATTATTTGGGTGCTGTATGGTGATCCGGTGCCTTCTTGTGTATACTGAGGTCACCTCCACCAGTCACTGCATATTCGATGGCTCTAGGTGTTATATCTTGTCACATCTTATATATAAATTTTTGTATATAAAATGATGAAGTGAAAATTTCTTACAAATCCTGATTACCTTCCTTTCGGGATGATCTGATAGCAAATTAAAGAAATCCTACGTTATTATGACCCAGTGAAAGACGGAGGCGGGAGCCTGAACTCCTGTCAGGTTAATCATACATCACACTCCACCATCCTCATGGGGGGGGGTCTTCCTGTGCTGATCCCTCCACGCGCGTAAATAATCAGCCTAATGTCATCTCCAGGGACAGGGCTGGAGCAAAACTTTGTCCTGATATCTGCACTTGCTCCACTGGCCCATCTGTATTCCCTCCCCCCACCCTGTATTTTTATTGGTTGTATGGAAAACAGTTTAACTTGGAAGGGAGAAATGTGTGGATGCAGCAGAGCTGGGTTTGTCACACGCAGTACAGCGGAGTTGGTCATTTTATCGCACTGTTCGATCTGGTTTTCCTATAACTGCATATAGACCTAGTTACAGAAAAGACTGTTCAATCAGCTCTGCTACACTTTTTTTGTAGCACACATGTAGCATAGTAGAATTTGTCATTGAACTGCATGTTTTATACAGCACGACAACTCACTAAGATAATGCATTAGGATTAGTAGTATAATTGTGGCACAACGATTCAGCTCTGCTACATCTGCACATGTAAAGATGTAGGAAAGCAAAATATATATTTTATCAGTTTCTATTACCTGCCCCACGTGTGTGCTCGGTGTATAATGTAGAACACGTGCCTCCATCACAGCTCTCTTGGGGCTTCTCACCCAACTTTCCCAGACCCCCTGAAAGACAAATTGCCTAGTGATTTAACACAGGAGTAGAGATCACTTCATACTTTCGGAGTCTGCGAAAGATGAGGGGAAAGCCCCTGTTCTAGCTATTTTGGTGGCCATACTAGTTGCCACCCAGCTTTCCCAGGAGCAGAAGTAGCTTAACAGATTACTTGATAGAAGAGGATGACTCCAGGAAAATAGGAGGAAGAGGCTGGGGTTTATGTGATGAGGAGCAGAGGGGAGGACATGGCGGTGGCATGAGAGCTGTGTACAGATAATTACATATGTTTTCTATTACGGTCACTCACGAGACTATTCCAGGAATTTTAACCCTGAAAATATCCAGAACAGGAGAAAAACAAGGAGGCGGAGAAGATGCAAATTCCTAGATGACAGGGACCTAAAAATCATCGCTCTGTAGGGCCGAGGCAAAGGGGGGGGGCTACTCCAGGCACCTTAGTAGGACGGTTACCCGCAAATCCAGGAGAAGGTAAATGAAGCGGACTGCGACTTTCTAATATAATTTGTACTTTCATTTCTCACCATTTTCAAGATCTCTGCTTGCTACCATTGAATATAAATTGTCTTGTTTATAACCAAAGGTTGAAAATCTATGCAGAGCCCATACTTACCACAGCTGAGAATATATTATAATTGTATTCGTCTAGACAATCCTCTGTGTACTAAACAGTCTGGACATTTTACCTGCACTGATACGTTGTAACAAACTATCAGTTTAGGAGAGAGATTTTTGCTGCTGATGTATTTAGCACACAGATGATTGTCTAGACTGGATACAATTGTAGCAAACCCTCAGTTGCGAGAAGTCTAAATGCTGTAATGTAAACCAAAATTTTCCTATTCACTGAGAGCAAGCAGAGTTTAGAAATAGTGAAGAATTGAAACACAATAGTATATTAGAAAGTTACAGAACTTTTCATTATACAAGGACTCCGCTTCATTTATGTATAACCCCTATCTTAATATAGATCAGTGGTCTGCCTGCTGTAACTCTCCAGGGGTTCTGAAACTACAACTCCTAACTTGCTCACATGCTAGGAGTTGTAGTTTCTCAACAGCTGGAGAGCTGTAGGGTGCGGACCTATTATATAGATTTATGTGATGCACAATGTCCCTCTTCTGTCAGGCCATAGCTGCTTCTGTTTTTGGGAAAGCTCGGCACCCAGCTTTCCTAGGCTTCTGATTGACAAATCTGCTTAGTAATGTTGTTGTACACCCCCACATTGCCAGGAATTATCCATACAGGAATCATATTGGGATCAGAAGTGTTTATATATCCAAGGACATATTCTACTGGAAGAATTTTAATTTTACTGTGTTTTATCACGTGATTGGCACAATCCCCTCCTGAAATACTCTGTGCTGCTAAGGATACTGCTCCTTCCATTTTCAGTCTGTGTCCTTCCACCTGTCTCTATTCTCCTCCTCACTGTTGCGTTTTTGCAGAATTGTCCCGTGAAATTGACTTAAAAAAATAAAAATAAAATAGAGGTGGGGCTTATGAAAGTGGCGTTTCTGGGAGGTTTTGTGGGCGTTCCTGGGCTTAAAACGTCTTACAAATGAGGATTCAAATGTTGGCAGGTATATGCCCCGGTTAGCATGCCCTTACTAACATCAACACCACATGAGTTGACATGTCACTGCCTCCCACAGGATCAACACCATCATCTCCTGAAATAATCTGTGCTGCTGTAAACACGGTCTTGTTTGTATCGCCTCACATTATTCACATTCGCCCCATTAGCTGTAGAACTAGAGGTCACAGACCATTTGCCTATGAATTAGCCAGAAAAACATACAGGAAATATGTAGATATATGCTGCCATCTAATGGTCACATGTAGTATTACATGATTAAATAGACACTACAGGCAAAACATATACATTGTGTTATGCCTACTGCAGGGCCTGAGGGGGCGGAGCATGACTCAGGGATTCAACATAGGTTCCTGGACCAGGTATAACAGTGTGTCCGTTTTGCCCGGAGGTATCCCTTAAAGGAATCTGCCATTTTTTGTATGAATAAAGATGAAAAGTTCTAAAACTTTCTAATATACATTTTCAAGATATCTGCTTGCTATCAGTGAATGGTAACTTTTTGGTTTACACCCAAAGGCAAAAAAATAAATAATCGGATTTAAAATATCTAGAATATTCATGTTGCATTGTATTGCAGCCATCTCAGATCCTTATTGCTCAGGGCACCAGTAGAGGTGTCATTGTGTAACTTCTCTACCCCATCATCATTGCCTCCTCCAGAATCCTCATATAAGTATAGCCACAGTGTGAGATAATAACCCTGCCACCACAAATCTATTCTGCTTTGTGTGATTAAATGCCTTCTATTTACAGAAATGTAGCGGAGTGAAACCGGCGGCCGACAAGAGAACTGGAAAGCCAGCGGGGGTCACCACACGCCTGGGCTGCGCAGAATGTATCTCCGCCTTTTACTGCTGACTTTTCTGACTGGACGCTCCACCTCAGAAGTTATACCCTGTAAGAATAGAATCTGCAACTTCTACAATTTAATTGCTTGCTGTGTGTGAATAGAAATAATTGTAACATCCAGAGACTGAAAACCTGTCTGACCTAAAAATGTTCACAGCTGAAGATTTGTTACTATTGTATCCATTCTAGACAATTTTTTCTGTGTTAAACAGACTGGAACCCAAACGGTTACATTTTACCTGCACTGATACATTGTAACAAACTATCAGCACAGTCTAGAGATTAATGCTGCTGTGAGTTTATGCAGGATTTCACATCTAAATATTACACCTCCCCATTTATGTCTCTTTTGCTCTCCCGGCAGCAATATGTCGGTACGCCCTGGGCATGCATGACCGAACGATACGTGATGAGGACATCACTGCTTCCAGCCAATGGTATGAGTCAACGGGGCCCCAGTTTGCAAGGTATGGAGTATAGCTCATCTTTGTAAAGCAGCTAGAAAATTTTGGGACCAGATTACCTTGTAGTCTTAGCAAATACAAAAGCTGGCCTATAACCAATCAGAACTCACTGGACTAGATCACTGTTTAGCCAATGGGAGCATTGCTAAGTCAGCCATAGACATTCAAACTCTTCGCTCCCTGCTATGTAGAAATAACATGCTGTTCCATGTAAATGGGGGAGTCGGGCTGATCTAATGTCCATGGACCGCTTGACCTTCATCCACAAGATTCAAGGAACTAGATCTGCTTGTAGCCAATCACAGTAAACAGGATGAGGGGAACCGGCAATAGCAGCCAATCATGGGGGTCTGACTGCTAGCTCGTTGCTTTGAGACCTTCCTACTAAAAAGGGCTGTATTAGTATATGTGGCACTCTGGATTCTATGTGTGGCACATTACATCTGTACGTAGCACTCAATGTATTTTATACGTGGCACTCTATGCAGCAATCTGTTTTCTATATGAAACACTCCATATTCTGTATGTGACACGGTGCACACTTTGCTACATGTGACACTATGTTCTATATGCAGCATTCTTCTCTATATACAGCACTCCATATTCTCTATGTGGCACTCTATATTCTCTATGTGGCACTCTATATTCTCTATGTGGCACTCTATATTCTCTATGTGGCACTCTATATTCTCTATGTGGCACTCTATATTCTCTATGTGGCACTCTATATTCTCTATGTGGCACTCTATATTCTCTATGTGGCACTCTATATTCTCTATGTGGCACTCTATATTCTCTATGTGGCACTCTATATTCTCTATGTGGCACTCTATATTCTCTATGTGGCACTCTATATTCTCTATGTGGCACTCTATATTCTCTATGTGGCACTCTATATTCTCTATGTGGCACTCTATATTCTCTATGTGGCACTCTTCTATATGCAGCATTCTGTTTTCTATATGTGGCATTTCTATATGCAGTATTCAGTTTTCTATATGTGGCACACTTCTATATGCAACATTCTGGTTTTCTATATGTGGCACTCTAAGTTTTGCCTTTGGCCCTCTTCTATAAGCAGCAATATATTATTTACTAACGTTTTACATGTGACACTACTTTCTAGGTTGCCTTTAGGGTACTGCATCCACTAGTCCCGCTTTGAAAGGGCATTTTTCCAGTCACCCTGTTGACAGGTTCCCTTTAATTCTGATTCACCATGCCAGTACAGACTGCGCTGCCAGCAATGATGTAACAGTGAATCCTTGGCAGCGGCAGATGCCGTAACTGGAATCTCACCGTTTCCCTTTTTCCTGCATATTCTGGATCAGCTTGTATTACGGACTAGACATTAACAGGCAGAATATGTGATGGGGAGGGGGTATAGGACTTTATGCCCTGCACTATTTACTGTGCACAATCTGCTTTACTCCGTACCCACCATGTGCAGGAATTTTAAAAACACAGACCTTCCATGAGCTAGGACAGTGAGCGGTCACTGGATGGACAGAAAATCAGGGCATACACATTGAGATTGAATAGACATCACCTCCAGCCAGGACGCGATGTCTATTCACACTCCCGACACTTCAGTAAAGTTAATGTGTGAGTAAGTGACTGCACATCATGATCTCGCGAGATCACGCTGCGCTGAGTACAAATGGACATGAATGGAGAGAAGTGGATGACGCTGATTGGTCACTGATTGGTCCGCGTCATACACTTCTCTCCACAACCCCCACATGGTCAAAAGTAAAAACACGCCCAGTTGGGCATTAAGAAACTAATTAGCATAAAGCTAAAACTGCTCATAAGTTGCTCAAAAACGATAGTTTTTCTAAATAAAAAACACATCTACATTACAGCGCCGATCAGATTATGTAGGAGTTAGGGCATTTATAATCTGGTGACAGAACCTCTAAAATATCTTGTAGCATTTAAGTTATTCTTCATTTCTTATACTCCAGTCACTTCTAAAGCTGCATTCCGAAGTCTCCTGGTTACTTGTTGCCATAATGCAGTGCATTGTGGGAGCTCAAGTAACCTTCAAGCAGTTCTCTATGCTGTAAAGTCATGTGGCAGTGAGATTCCAAGTTGCAACTAGTAGAATTTTTGTGATTGCTTTGAAAGTGAATGGAGAAGAAAATAATCGTTAATGATTATTGGTATGTCTATGGTATGAAATTTGTGTAAGTGGTACAATAGTGAAAAATACGGGGCTGCTCTGGGGCGAGTCTCATCCAGGGGCAAGTTTACCGTGGTTGATTTAACGGCATGTGGCGGTAATATCATGTAACTCTTCTCCTCTCCCAGACTACAAAGAGAAGAAGGTGATGGAGCGTGGTGTCCTGCGGGTCTCCTGCAGCCTGAGGACGTGCAGTACTTACAGATACATCTACACAAGCTCTTCTTCATCACCTTGATTGGAACTCAAGGCCGTCATGCCCGAGCCACGGGGAAGGAGTTTGCCAAGTCTTACCGGGTGGACTACAGTCGCAACGGAGAGCGTTGGCTTTCATGGAAGGACCATCAAGGGCAGCAGGCAAGGACTCCATAGAAATAATTATACATTACGTGTGTAAAGGGCATTTACCCTTAAAAAATCACCAGTCCTGGAGCCGCAATTATATTCGTTTTGGGGAAAATTGGGTGACAATACGGCCTCCATTACTGCGCATTCTCAGACCCCTGAATGTCAAATCTCCCCAGCTATCCAGATCCCCTGCTCCTGTATCACTCCAAAAGGTAGGCAGCCTTTTTCTCTAGGACAGATGGGTTTTAACCCCCCCCACCGGTGGCTATTTTGGTTGTTTTACAATTTTTCATCGTTCGCCCTCTCCTTCCCTGTATGCCACAGCTAAATGGGCATTAAACCAACACTATATATTTTGCACAAGTTGAGGTATTTATCATTTATTATACTCCAATCACTCCCAAAGCTGAATTTAGAATTCTGTTCTGGTTACCAGAGGTGTAAAATGTAAGCTCCTGAGCCCAAATGCAAAATCTATAACAGGGCCCCTATCACGTATCATTTATAACGCTGCGCTTCTGCAACTTTATAATTACGCCCCTGCTAGTTACCGCTGTGTAGTGCATTGTGGGAGCTTGTGTAGTGGTCTCTAAGATGTCAGGTCATGTGACTGCCAGATTGCTGGTAGTAACTGGTAGAATTTTTATTTTACTTTGAAAGTGAATGGAGGAGAAAACATTCTAACCACCATTGGGGATTGATACCTAGATTTCCGAGCGAAGAACAAGCAGGATATCACGGTGGTCATACTGGTTGTCGTTGTACAAGGCGGCCGAAATTCGCCATCCAGCTGAGTAAGACCCATGACATTCATGTGGTCTCTGGAGAAGGCAATGGAGACACTAGGTTTTCTTCCCCTGGGAACACCTCATCCTGCCCTAACACATACACAATGCGGCCAGTTACTCCACCACGTAGCTCAACAGAAAAACAAAAACAATTTTTCAGCTTTACATCAAAAATAACTACGACATCTGTGCGAGCTGCACAACCACAGACTGACCCTGAGGCGTCAGCCTGGTTAAGTGGTGAGTGACTGGCCGCTTATCCTTGACATAACTTCTGATAATGCCCATCCAGCCAAAGTGAACGCTGACCTTGATTATTCATGAGTAACCCGACGCCTGGATTTCCTCAAAGTGTTTCATTTCCTTCCCAATAACGACTCTGCTGATGGGGAGAGAAAAAGGTAATAGTTAGTAAATCCGGACAACAGTGTCAGAAAAAAATAGATAAATAGATACGAGATAGTGATGGATAAGAGAGAGATAGATAGATATGAGATAGATAGATATGAGATAGATAGATATGAGATAGATAGATAGATAGATAGATAGATAGATAGATAGATAGATAGATAGATATGAGATAGATAGATAGATAGATAGATAGATAGATAGATAGATAGATAGATAGATAGATAGATAGATAGATAGATAGATAGATAGATAGATAGATATGAGATAGATAGATAGATATGAGATAGATAGATAGATAGATAGATAGATAGATAGATATGAGATAGATATGAGATAGATAGATAGATATGAGATAGATATGAGATAGATAGATATGAGATAGATAGATAGATATGAGATAGATAGATAGATATGAGATAGATAGATAGATAGATATGAGATAGATATGAGATAGATAGATATGAGATAGATAGATAGATAGATAGATAGATAGATAGATAGATAGATAGATAGATACAGACAGACAGACAGATATGAGATAGATAGAGATAGATAGATATGAGAGAGATAGATAGATAGATATGAGAGATAGATATTAGATAGATAGATAGATAGATAGATAGAGATATTTGATTAATGATAGATGACGCGGTTTTTCTTCTATTTAGGTTATCAGGGGCAATGTAGATGAGTATGAGGTGGTCCTGACTGATCTGAGACCTCCAATCATTGCGAGCCATATCAGAGTCATCCCGGTGACGAAGGTCTCCATGACGGTGTGTATGAGGGTGGAGCTGTACGGCTGCGTGTGGCTCGGTAAGAACATTATCTCCATCTGCTGTTATAATCCCTAATATTCATCATCTATGGTCATCTATGATCCGGTCAAGGTTTAGAAACGTTAGGGCATGTTGGAAGTTGTGGCGTCACAGCGTCTTGGAGAACCATAGAGTGACCTGTATTATCTGTGTCCCAGATGGTCTGAAATCCTACAGCATTCCAGAAGGAGAGACCTTTACATCTCCCGGACATCCGGTCGCCTTCCTGAATGACTCTACCTACGATGGATACCTAGAGAAGAGGTAACGTACTTTAGCTCATAGTACCTGAACTTTCCTTAAAGGGCCGGTGAGTTATTACCAGCAATATTAGACAAGTTGCTATCATCATTAATAAATCTGTAAGTAAAGGTCTCTGCACCGGAGATATGGGGTCATCAATTGTCATGGCGGCAGAATTTGTAAGCCATACTGTGGGTATGTAAAGGAGGTTAATATGGCGGCTTCGTCCATTCCATTGTGTGAACTGTGACCATATTGATATTATAGGGCCCCTAGGGAAATTGGCCCTTTCAACTCTCCAAGGAGCTGTGCGGACCAGTGGCGGGATTGACCCCTTCACAAGAACCTTAATGCTAGTAGATGAAGGGAGGAAACGTAATATTTAGATTGCGCCAAAATATTCCGCAGCGCTTTACAATTAATAGGAAATATGTACAGACAATATCAGACATTACATAGTGACAAACTAACAACTCAAACAAGAGGAGGGCCCTGCTCGCAAGAGCTTACAATCTATGACTGAGGGCAATGACAACCTTCTCTCCCACAATAGTAGAATATGGGAAACAAGCCCCTCCCCTTTCTTTAACAAAACCCCTTCTACTTTTGACATGCAGGCGGATGTTTGATGGTTTGGGTCAGCTGACAGATGGAGTGCATGGGTTGGATGACTTCACTCATAGCCACCAATATCGTGTTTGGCCCGGCTATGATTACGTCGGCTGGAAAAATGAAAGCACACGCAACGGATATGTGGAGATAGAGTTCCAGTTTGATGGACCCAGAAACTTTACATTTATGAAGGTAAATGAGATGTCGCAATGTATGTGCTGCTCAGGCTGTGTTCACTTCTGGTAGATCCCGAAACATTTGACCAAAGTAAAGACTGACATCTTGGCTGGACCCAATGGACCCCATTATAAGTCAACGGATACATCGGGTGCCACCGGTGTCAGTCGTGCGATGGAAGCCACAAAGCTGTACCGAAACCATTGTAAATGGAAGCCACAAAGCAGATGTGAACACAGCCTTAATGGGCCTTGAAAATCGAGTACAGCAATCAGTACAGAGCTATCATACTAATGACATTAAAGATGTCAGTCTCATTACTATTATCTATATCCCAAGGTCATTCTCATTTGAGTTAACTTTCTCATGAGGTCACTCATTACCGCCCACTGCGATCACCCTCATTACCGCCCACCCTCATTACCGCCCACTGCGATCACCCTCATTACCGCCCACTGCGATCACCCTCATTACCGCCCACTGCGATCACCCTCATTACCGCCCACTGCGATCACCCTCATTACCGCCCGCCGTCTACTGCGATCACCCTCATTAACGCCCGCCGTCTACTGCGATCACCCTCATTAACGCCCGCCGTCTACTGCGATCACCCTCATTACCGCCCGCCGTCTGCTGCGATCACCCTCATTACCGCCCGCCGTCTGCTGCGATCACCCTCATTACCGCCCGCCGTCTGCTGCGATCACCCTCATTACCGCCCGCCGTCTGCTGCGATCACCCTCATTACCGCCCGCCGTCTGCTGCGATCACCCTCATTACCGCCCGCCGTCTGCTGCGATCACCCTCATTACCGCCCGCCGTCTGCTGCGATCACCCTCATTACCGCCCGCCGTCTACTGCGATCACTCATTACCGCCCGCCGTCTGCTGCGATCACCCTCATTACCGCCCGCCGTCTGCTGCGATCACCCTCATTACCGCCCGCCGTCTGCTGCGATCACCCTCATTACCGCACGCCGTCTACTGCGATCACTCATTACCGCCCGCCGTCTACTGCGATCACTCATTACCGCACACCGTCTACTGCGATCACTCATTACCGCACACCGTCTACTGCGATCACTCATTACCGCACACTGTCTACTGCGATCACTCATTACCGCACACCGTCTACTGCGATCACAGACTACTGCACACCGTCTACTGCGATCACTCATTACCGCACACCGTCTACTGCGATCACTCATTACCGCACACCGTCTACTGCGATCACTCATTACCGCACACCGTCTACTGCGATCACTCATTACCGCACACCGTCTACTGCGATCACTCATTACCGCACACCGTCTACTGCGATCACAGACTACTGCACACCGTCTACTGCGATCACTCTCATTACCGCACACCGTCTACTGCAATCACTCATTACCGCACACAGTCTACTGCGATCACAGACTACTGCACACCGTCTACTGCGATCACTCATTACCGCACACCGTCTACTGCGATCACTCATTACTGCACACCGTCTACTGCGATCACTCATTACCGCACAGTCTACTGCGATCACTCATTACCGCACACCGTCTACTGCGATCACTCTCATTACCGCACACCGTCTACTGCAATCACTCATTACCGCACACAGTCTACTGCGATCACAGACTACTGCACACCGTCTACTGCGATCACTCTCATTACCGCACACCGTCTACTGCAATCACTCATTACCGCACACAGTCTACTGCGATCACAGACTACTGCACACCGTCTCGTGCGATCACTCATTACCGCAATCACTGATTACTGCACACCATCTACTGCGATCACTCTCATTACTGCACACCGTCTACTATGATCATTCTTATTACTGTAAGCTGCCTCCTGTGGTAATTCTAATTGCTGCACGCCGTCTCCTGTGATCATTCTCATTACTGCAAATTTCTTTATAGCATTATTATTGTATTCCGAGGTGATTCTTATTACAGTACACTGTCTCCTGCGGTCATTCTCAAAGCTGTAAACTGTCTCTTTTAGTCACTCATTTAGCCAGACTGAAGTCATTCAGGTTCACTTTGCTAAGTGCAGGGAAAAGGAATTAAGGGCCAGGCTACCAGATAGGGATTTGATATTGAGTAGACGGACATTGCATGCAAAGGGAAAAACTATAATGAAAAGGAGTGTCAGTCTTCACTGAAGTTCTGGTATTCTATTCACGAACCAAGTAGTCCAGTATAGCCAATGCCATGATTTTTGTCTATGAAGGAGTCGGCTTGATACTGTGCTGCAATGCACAACATTATTGTGGGAGGACAAGCAAAAAAAAAAAATTTTTTTTCTCTTTTCCAGGTGCACTGTAATAATATGTTCACCAAAGGGGTAAAGATTTTCCAGAGGGCTGAGTGTTTCTTTAAATCTCAGCAACAGTCTGACTGGGAGTCAGAGCCAGTGGGAGTGGTGACTGTTCTGGATGACAAGAACCCCAGTTCTAGATTCGTCATTATCCCATTGCACCAGAGAGTTGGGAGCTTCATCCTCTGCAAGTTCTACTTTGCCGACACGTGGATGATGTTCAGCGAAATCTCCTTCCAATCAAGTGAGACAATATGTTCTGTGTCTAAGAGAAATGTTACAGATGTAGCAGAGTTGAAAGTTAATAGGTCTACCTGCAGTCTATGGAAATAGAACACATTGCATTACAGCATATTGCGGCAAATATCAAATCAGCCCTGCTACATGTGACAAAATCTGCTATATTTATAGATCTCTCTCTTCACATAGTGTGTTTTAAATATATTTAAATATCTTATTACAATTTCAAATAGTTCCCATCGCAACACTTCCTGTCCTTGTCGCCAAGTCATATCAAAGATACTGGACCTCAGTGCGGATAAAACAAAAGCTGGGTTCTGATTGGCTGCCATGAGGCTCAGTGCTTCTTTGATGGCATCAAGATTCCAGAGAGTAGTGGCAGGAAGTGTTGTCTTGGGGACAGTCATAAAAGTTAATATAATATAACAGCTATGAATAGTACCCAGGAGAGGAATAAAATATTTACATAATAAATATTATAACCTTTTTACAAGGGGTCCAAACCTGACATCCCCCTATAAGGGTCAACACATGAGCCACCATAGGGGGACTCTTCAAAGTACGTATCAGCATCTTATTCTCTACACTAACAATTTCATGTTTGTTCTTCTTCCTCCCAGACATGGATATTGAAGTGCCCACCGCTGTTACTCATCTTCCTACTACCGTCAAGGCTGCTAACACTGCGATCCCCATCCTGAACGCTACTGAGAGTAAATCCGGTGGGTGTACAAGATAACTATGACCTTCACAACTTACCACCACCTCAATATCCTACAATGCCTACTCACAGCCACCTTAATATGATTGCCGATTAATGGCTGCAAAGCGATCAATGCCGACTACTTGCCCTACTATAAACACAAACCTTCACCTACCCAGATTAAATACCTACTATTAGTTTGCCATGAACGCGAGCCTCCACCTGCCTTACTATGAATCTCAACCACCACATGACCAACCATCAATAGGAATACCAACCACCGCCTAACAATGAAGGCCACACTTGCCTATGAATTCCAACAGTCTCCTGCCATGCCAATCATTACTAGTCTATGACCTCCAACACTCATCAGTTCGGACCAATGTATAAAAACTAACACCTCTGCCCACCACCTCCCTAATTATGAAGCCTACACTAATCTGCCTAGCTATCAATGCCCAACATCACTTGCCTATTTAACTCCCAACCTATTTGCACGCTACAAATTTGACCTCGAAATACCAACCAGCCTGACCATGACCCTCCACCAACCATTAATTGTCAGTTTCCATTTCCAGAAACCACTTTCCCATTCACCATCAGCAGACCACTGGACAAACCGGATGAGCCAAAAACCTCAGTTCTGATTGGCTGTTTGGTGGCCATAATCCTTCTTCTACTCATTATCATAGTTCTGATCCTGTGGAAACAATATATACAAAAGAGATTGGAGAAGGTGAAGTACCGAGGGAAGGAGTATCATATAATCCTGAAAATCCAGACATTCCTTCTAATACTCTTATTATACTTTTCAGGCTCCTCGTCGAATCTTGGAAGAAGACGCCACAGTACGATTGTCCTTCTACAGTTATACGATCGGCAACACCAACCAGACTCAGACCCACCAGTCTAACCCCACCTATGAGAGAATCTTCCCTCTTGACCTCGACTACCAGCAGCCAACCAAACCACCACGTAAACTTCCCGAGCTGTCCCAGAGTGCCGAGGATTCAGGTGTGTCCCATAATACACAATATGAAACTATATAACCTCAGGACACCAACTATACACAGGAGAATGGTCCTGTGAGGAAACATGATGAATGACTGCCAACAGAGCACAAAAATTTAACTACTGTAATATTGACCCCTTTGTACAAGAATATAGCTACTAAAAAGCCAATAAACAAATATATTAATAAAAATAACGATAAAAATAAGTAATTCAAATATGCAAAACATATGTAAATTTATTTTTATTGGCTTCTAACACTGGTTGGTCTACCTAACTATTCTAATAAATATTAAGGCTCAATGTAAAGTGCGAAAGCACTAGTAAAATAAAACTATTAGTGATACATGGATATCACAATTTAGGTTTTGCTATTATTAAACAAACTCAACATTAATGGTTACGTTGTAACAAAACAAGAATCCCCAAGGGTAAAAGGTATAGTGAGAAACAAATTAGATGTTCCAGGGAAAATAACGATGTGGACAGTGAAAAACATTGCCCCCTATGTCCAAGAACATAACTACTATAATACTGCCCCCTATGTCCAAGAATATTACTACTATAATACTGCCCCCTATGTCCAAGAATTATAACTACTATAACTGCCCCCTATATACAAGAATATAACTACTATAATACTGCCCCTATATACAAGAATATAACTACTATAATACTGCTCCTATATACAAGAATATAACTACTATAATACTGCCCCTATATACAAGAATATAACTACTATAATACTGCCCCTATATGCAAGAATATAACTACTATAATACTGCCCCCTATATACAAGAATATAACTACTATAATACTGCCCCCTATATACAAGAATATAACTACTATAATACTGCCCTCTATGTACAAGAATATAACTACTATAATACTGCCCCCTATATACAAGAATATAACTACTATAATACTGCCCCCTATATACAAGAATATAACTACTATAATACTGCCCCTATATACAAGAATATAACTACTATAATACTGCCCCCTATGTCCAAGAATATTACTACTATAATACTGCCCCCTATGTCCAAGAATATTACTACTATAATACTGCCCCCTATGTCCAAGAATTATAACTACTATAACTGCCCCCTATATACAAGAATATAACTACTATAATACTGCCCCTATATACAAGAATATAACTACTATAATACTGCCCCCTATATACAAGAATATAACTACTATAATACTGCTCCTATATACAAGAATATAACTACTATAATACTGCCCCTATATACAAGAATATAACTACTATAATACTGCCCCTATATGCAAGAATATAACTACTATAATACTGCCCCCTATATACAAGAATATAACTACTATAATACTGCCCCCTATATACAAGAATATAACTACTATAATACTGCCCTCTATGTACAAGAATATAACTACTATAATACTGCCCCCTATATACAAGAATATAACTACTATAATACTGCCCCTATATACAAGAATATAACTACTATAATATTGCCCCTATATACAAGAATATAACTACTATAATACTGCCCCCTATGTCCAAGAATATAACTACTATAATACTGCCCCCTATATACAAGAATATAACTACTATAATACTGCCCCCCTATATACAAGAATATACCTACTATAATACTGCCCACTATATACAAGAATATAACTACTATAATACTGCCCCTATATACAAGAATATAACTACTATAATACTGCCCCCTATATACAAGTATATAACTACTATAATACTGCTCCCTATATACAAGAAAATAACTACTATAATACTGCTCCCTATATACAAGAATATAATTACTATAATACTGCCCCTATATACAAGAATATAACTACTATAATACTGCCCCATATACAAGAATATAACTACTATAATACTGCCCCATATACAAGAATATAACTACTATAATACTGCTCCTATATACAAGAATATAACTACTATAATACTGCCCCCTATGTCCAAGAATATAACTACTATAATACTGCCCCCTATATACAATAATATAACTACTATAATACTGCCCCCCTATATACAAGAATATACCTACTATAATACTGCCCACTATATACAAGAATATAACTACTATAATACTGACCCTATATACAAGAATATAACTACTATAATACTGCTCCTATATACAAGAATATAACTACTATAATACTGCCCCCTATATACAATAATATAACTACTATAATGCTGCCTCCTATATACAAGAATATAACTACTATAATACTGCCCCCTATATACAAGAATATAACTACTATAATACTGCCCCTATATACAAGAACGTAACTACTATAATACTGCTCCTATATACAAGAATATAACTATTATAATACTGCTCCTATATACAAGAATATAACTACTATAATACTGCCCCTATATACAAGAATATAACTACTATAATACTGCCCACTATATACAAGAATACAACTACTATAATACTGCTCCTGTATACAAGAATATAACTACTATAATACTGTGCCCTATATACAAGAATATATCTACTATAATACTGTCTCCTATATACAAGAATATAACTACTATAATACTGCCCCCTATATACAAGAATATAACTACTATAATACTGCCTCCTATATACAAGAATATAACTACTATAATACTGCCCCCTATATACCAGAATAGAACTACTAGAATACTGGAATCTAGTAATGTAGACTTATTGTACTTCTTGTTTGTAGCCTGCAGTGGAGACTATGCAGAACCAGACCTGACCAAGTCCACTCCGCATCAAGGCTTCCAGAACAGCGTCCCACACTATGCAGAGACTGACATTGTCAACCTTCAGGGAGTGACTGGGAATAATATGTACGCTGTGCCGGCCCTCACTGTGGACTCACTTACTAAGAAGGACATCAGCGTAGGAGAGTTTCCACGTAACCAACTACAGTTAAAGGAGAAACTGGGGGAAGGACAGTTTGGAGAGGTATGAGATTCGGGGTCACAGTAATGTACATCTCATAAATAATCTATGTGAAATTCAAGAACGTATCATTTAATTCTAACAATGTTTAAAGCAAAGTTTTGGCCTGCAGATGTTGCAGCTTATGTGTAATGCATTATTTTGGCCTGCAGATGGCACTGTTGCAGCTAATGTATATTGTGACCCTGATGAAGGTTTTAGATTTCTTTGGAACTGATCGCACTGCAGAACATGCCAGTGCTATACAACAGGAGTATATAACTGCATGGAGACTTGACTGGTCAACAACACGTCGTCACCATGGTGAAAATCTATAAATCATAATGTTTGCCTCACATGAAGATCAGACCCACAGCACAATCCAACCACACAGGGTTGATTCTGAGATATGATAGGCGATAGTGAGAAGGAAATGCTTGGTTCAGGAAGCAGATACAGAACACTCATTTCCTCCGGCTGATTGTATAGAACAGTAGGATTCTAGTTCAGGGTTACGGACATGACTCGTTCTTCGGTCGGTTCATTCCGGGAGATAATCACGGACTGTAATCGACTGAAATGTAATGTACAATCATGACAGTACACAATAATGCCAGTTCAATCACGCGTTAATATGTCGCTCTTCCAGGTTCACCTGTGTGAGGTGGAAGGGCTGCAAGGCTTTCTGGAGATGTCCTCAAGTGACTGCAGCAACCAACCTGTTATGGTGGCGGTGAAAATGCTGAGAGCCAATGTCACCAAAACCGCCAGGTACTTCATTAAAGGAGCACTCCGAACTGAAGCTATGGTATGTCTAGTGCTGGTTGCGAGGGGGCGGAGCATGACAGGGATTCTCTCTTTGGTGTTCTTTATATCCCGGTGTCATGTCCCGCCCCCTCGGAGCTCTATGAAGGTTGGTGGAGGTTGAGTGCAAAAAATGATGTGGGAACTCGAACCCCATTAGCAGTGTCATATAATAAGTGTGTAACTTATGTTGTCCATACGCTTCAAAAAATTGTGGGCAGATCCAGTCGACGTGAATCAGTACGGACAACAATCTTATGTGTATGGAGGCCGCACTATTGTCTGCTAGGGTTTGGCTTGTTGGATACCAGGTGTTACAGATAACCATTGCCAGATGTATCTCCCAGATACTGGCAGTAAATGGGTGTTGGAGGCCCTTACATGGTGGAGGCCTAGGGGCAATTGCTCTTTTTGCCCTCCCTATAAGCCAACTTTGCTCAAAGTATTTCATTAAATGGATTCTCATTCTTAGTTTTATCGTAAAACAACCAGTCGTCACTTTGGAATTTAAACCTCGTTTTAATGACCTCTGGATGCAGCCTGCAGTGTAAAGAATAGAGGTTTTTATTCTGGTAGCAATGACTACGCCCAGGAACAGGTCTATTCACAGACGTCACACCTATAAAAGAGTGTATTTTGGATACATATAGACATAATCCTGGACATAGCCATGATAACCAGAGTAAAAACCTCCATTCTTTACACTGCTGGCTGCATCCAGAGACCTGGAAAAAGTTGATAGAGATGCGGTAAATGTTACAACGTGACTTTTTTTTATTTATGTCTAAACAGTTTTATATATAAAAAGCTTTAGACCCCCATTATTGCGGTCTGAGCTGTTCATTTCCAGATCTCAGCCCCTCTGATTTTTTTTCACCTACAGAAAGGATTTTCTCAAAGAGATCAAGATAATCTCCAGGCTCAAGCATCCGAATATCATCCGCCTGTTGGGTGTCTGTGTCCAGGACGACCCCCTCTGTATGATAACGGAATATATGGAAAATGGCGATCTCAATCAGTTCCTGTCCCAGAGGGAGATCCGCAGCCAGTTCACCACTGCCAACAATATACCGTCTGTAAGGTAATGACAAGGGGGTGTACATAATGCAGAGGGGTCCTACATGGGGCCCCCTGTCAGTTCAGGCCATGCATTGTTGTCGCTCTCTCACGATCGCCTGGTCCTCGCCCTTTTTGTCTTTAATACCATTGCTGGGTATTGGGGGCGCCTTTTTTTGGGCGCCATAGCAGCTGCATTTTTGCCCAAGTAATTGTCCGTCCCTGCCTGTTCTGTGAGTGGTCCTGATATCTGCATTATAGGTGCCCAGGTCCCACAAGGAGCCCCAAAGGAAAGATCAAAATGGGGCCCCTTCCTGGAGCTGGTTCTTATCACTATAGGGTCCAACTAAATCTGGGATAGAACAGCCTGGTCTAGTAACCGCTGTGTGGTATTAAAGGAGGGAGAGTCCTGGACAGGTTTACACAACCCAAAAGGAAAGAGGGTTTTCAAAGGACCCCATAGCAGATGATGCCACCATGTATGTACACCCTTACCCTTTGACCATTATGTCATACCACATTGCATAGCATCCATTTGCAGTTGCTTTAGATCTAGGTCGGGATGGGCGATAGCCATGGTGGCTCGGTGGTTAGTAAATTGCAGCACTGGTGGTCTTGCATTGGACTACTACCCGGGCAATATCTTCCCAATCTATTAAATATCAGGCAATCAGTAAATGCCCCCTCTGTGCTTTCTTCTTGCAGCCTCCACAACCTCTTATACATGAGCACGCAGATTGCCGCCGGGATGAAGTACTTGGCCTCACTGAACTTTGTACACAGAGACTTGGCCACAAGAAACTGCCTGGTGGGGAACAGCCATACTATTAAGATAGCAGATTTTGGAATGAGTCGGAATTTATACAGTGGCGATTATTACCGTATCCAGGGGCGGGCGGTGCTGCCGATCCGCTGGATGGCCTGGGAGAGTATTCTATTAGTAAGTGACACCAGACAGCACAAAGATGTCCGTTCTAAGATACTGAATTGCTTGTTGTATTCTGTTCAACTTCATACTAAATCCAGATCTGTGTTGTGTATAGGGAAAGTTCACCACTTCCAGTGACGTCTGGGCGTTTGGGGTCACCTTATGGGAGATGTTCACCCTGTGTAAAGAGCAACCGTACAGTGTTATATCGGATGAGCAGGTCATTGAAAATACTGGGGAGTTCTTCCGGGACCAAGGACGGCAGGTAATTTCCTACCCCATTTCATTATAACAAATACGATCTGTACATATATAATTATATACAGAAGATCCCCAGGTTACACCAGCGTGCTCCATATCACTATATACAAGGAGATGTATAACTTATACCAGCTGTACATATATTATTATATACAGAAGATACCCAGGTTATACCAGCATGCTCCATATCACTATATACAAGAAGATGTATAACTTATACCAGCTGTACATATATTATTATATACAGAAGATACCCAGGTTATACCAGCATGCTCCATATCACTATATACAAGAAGATGTATAACTTATACCAGCTGTACATATATAATTATATACAGAAGATACCCAGGTTATACCAGCATGCTCCATATCACTATATACAAGAAGATGTATAACTTATACCAGCTGTACATATATTATTATATACAGAAGATACCCAGGTTATACCAGCATGCTCCATATCACTATATACAAGAAGATGTATAACTTATACCCGCTGTACATATATAATTATATACAGAAGATACCCAGGTTATACCGGCATGCTCCATATCACTATATACAAGAAGATGTATAACTTATACCCGCTGTACATATATAATTACATACAGAAGATACCCAGGTTATACCAGCATGCTCCATATCACTATATACAAGAAGATGTATAACTTATACCAGCTGTACATATATTATTATATACAGAAGATACCCAGGTTATACCAGCATGCTCCATATCACTATATACAAGAAGATGTATAACTTATACCAGCTGTACATATATAATTATATACAGAAGATACCCAGGTTATACCAGCATGCTCCATATCACTATATACAAGAAGATGTATAACTTATACCAGCTGTACATATATAATTATATACAGGAAATACCCAGGTTATACCAGCATGCTCCATATCACTATATACAGGAAGATGTATAACTTATACCAGCTGTACATATATAATTATATACAGAAGATACTCCGGTTATACCAGCATGCTCCATATCACTATATACAAGAAGATGTATAACTTATACCAGCTGTACATATATAATTATATACAGGAGATACCCAGGTTATACCAGCATGCTCCATATCACTATATACAAGAAGATGTATAACTTATACCAGCTGTACATATATAATTATATACAGGAGATACCCAGGTTATACCAGCATGCTCCATATCACTATATACAAGAAGATGTATAACTTATACCAGCTGTACATATATAATTATATACAGAAGATACCAGCCCTCGTTATGTCCGGGTTTTTTTAGTTCACGTCACTTTACTACTCCCCGTTTCTCCATCCAACATTCCACAAATCTCATTAACGCCTTGATGTCTGAATGTTCACATTGTTTGGTGTCTCTTGCTCTTCAGATCTATCTCTCTCAGACGCCCCTCTGCCCAAGCCCCATCTTTGACCTGATGATGAAATGTTGGAGCAGAGACATCAAAGATCGACCTACGTTTGAGACCATGCACCAATTCCTGATAGAGCAACTGGATGCCATTGTGTAATCTGTGTACAAGGAACGTTTCAAAACACTTAACAGGCGAGCTCTTGTTGTAGCCGACTCATCTGGAGCTATACTGGACGTGGCCTTTAGATATCTAGATGTAGATTGTAGAAGGACCAAGAGACAATGTTCTCCTGCGGCGCTGGTAGAATTCCTGGGACCCCACCGGAACCCTTAGTCTGTTAAGAGTTCCAAGCCACTTGAGATGTCAAGACAAAGTGACCCCAGGGGGGCAGAAGATGCAACATTGCACTTCCCCAGAAGGGGAGAAACCAGCTGGGATCGAGGACTGGAAAAAAAATAAATAAATAGATGTGAGAAGTAGGACAATTTCCCACTCAAAAGTACCACTACATTCTGTGTATATATCTATGGGGTTTGTGTCCCTCTATCAAGTTAACATATTGCCATGACCCAATTGTAAAACCTTTGTAAGATATTTATATGGCCCTGCGGTCTTGAGGCAGAATATGTACATATAAATGACTCCTTTGGATTATCCTATGTCATGGGACCAACTAAGGCGATCATAGCCATTGTTTTGGAACCCTCCTTAGATGCCACTATCCATAAGATAAATTGTGTGTGAGGAGCAGTAAGTCTACACTAGACGCCATATTCCCCCTTTTTTTATGAATGTAAATATAAAAAGATGAATTTATAATTATAGTTACATGACAGGACTTGATTGAGCGCCTTCTATCTTTGTTTTCAGTTTACGGCTCTTCCTACCATCATTCCATAGACGATGTCCTTGTTTCTTTGGTCTTCCACCTTATTTTAACTCTTCCTCATGAGTACTACTTCTTGTTTCTGCGGACTACTGGTGAGGGTCTAGAGGCCACTTTGGAGAAGAAGCAGAGATCGTGATTGCAAACTTCTCCATAGGGAAAGATAATGCCCGTTTACTGGGCCTCTGTAGCCCTCACAGCCTGAATTCAACTCAAGTTGGTCCCATCCACTGTACCAATGTGTAGAGACTAGACTGTTCCTCTTCACCAAAAACAAAAAGGTAGAAAGACTAGCTTGAGGGACGCTTTTATAATAGATGGGGGTGCATAAGGGTGCCAGGTCCTCATGATTTAGGATTAGGGATGGGTGTGGTGACATAAAATTGCACGTGTGAGATCCAATATTTTGATTTAGTGTATGGCCCCTCTCTTGAATATCTACCCACCTTTAAATTATGTGTCGGCTTTAATACAAATGAAGCCAAAGTAACGGATGAGTCATAAGATTACAATGACTTGGTGGGTCTAAGGTCAGAGCCACACCATTTCCCCCTACACTGGGTCCATCGCTGTATTTTGGACTCAATTTCTTTCGGTACCACAAAATCTCCATTTGGAGGATTGATGCCAATCAATCTATAGGGCTTCTCAGATAATAAATTTGGCTGGATCGCCCTTTAAACCGTGTCGCCAAACAGATAATTTTCTGTTAATGTGCACATGCTAATGAGGCTGAATTTTTTTTATTGTAAATGGTTTATTGAAACAGGATAGTTATGCAACATTTCTGTGTATAGGAGCGTGTGGAACCACTGGGTATGGACAGTTCTGTAAATCTTTGCTTTTCCAGTCAGACACTTCGTTAACCAACAATTAGAGAACCGGTTGAGGAACTAGGTCAAACCCCCCCCCCCCCCACACAGACACGAAGAGCGGCTCTACCTCTGGCGAATGCAGCACGTCCATGTCTTATATAGTCGACAATTGATATGTATGGCCAGAGGGTTTTTGAAGCCAGTCTTGATGAGACAACCCAGAGTGTCCAGTCCTCACCCGAAAAATTATATGTGGTCTTTCTTTGATCCAGATTAGGAACCATACAGCCTTTCAAGCATAAACAAATTGGCTTTACCTCCCCAGACCTGTTTGTATAATTAAAGGATGATCCGACATGGAACCCAACGGAGAAGTATGGTCACCATCCTCCAACACTACTATGGGCCATGCTTGTAATGATCCTCATGATATCACGAGGATGTTCATTAAAGTTTATGATCATTGTAAGGTAAGGTCAGTGATAATGGCTCAGAAGAGAATTTGTTTCCGTATTGTAGCCTTCTAATGGGAAGCTTTAGAGGTCAATTCATTACCATGTAAGTCATACCTAGTGAGTAAACTTCTCCCTGTCGAAATCTAGGCTTAACCCTATGTGTGGTCTGGATAAGCCAGTTGATCTTTATACCTAATTTTGGTTTGTTGGTGCCTCTTATTCCTCCCTGTACTATGGCATTCATGTGCAAACAAAAACATCTTGGCTCCCAATCCCAATATAATCCTACAAAAGCCGTGATGGCTCAATTTCTGCATTTTTGGGATCATACAGCGTCATAGCTGGATTTGTGCAATCTGCATCAGATGTGCGTGCATTTGTGGACATGTGTTTACATAGACTTTACAGTTGGAGACTCGGAGGGTCGGACATTGTCCCAAAATGTTTTCAGTTACCGCCTAATCGCTTTGGTTGCGTTGTTTCCAGACCACAAGTTAGGCTCTGCCTCACCCAGTTCATTGTCGGATACACTAATACACATACATGTATACATGTACACACTTCCGAGCATGACCCCACAAGATATATAGATATCTCCATATCTACTCCATCAAAGGCCAGAAATGACTGATCGTACCATAGAGGATTACACCACTAGGCACTGAGGACTGAATGGGGTAGTGTTGGTCAGGGGGATAAATGCAACGTTGGCCGGAGTGCCACCAATGAAACACCAACCCAAAACATTAGGCCGGGACATAAAATTGTCTTAACTATTTTCGTGGGACCGAGAATTGGTTACATTCAATGTTCTTTGGGACGATGCCGAGATATAGATACAGATTATTCAAGAGCACACAAGACGTGCTATGCCTGCACCATAGCGAAATATTCTAAAAGGAGTTCATAGACTAAAATTGAGAAAAGTCCACCTATGAGGGATGAGACTTACTATTTCTAAAAAAAAAACAAAAAAAAAGAAACCCTCTCCTGCCCTCTAGATTAGATCTAGACAATTGCACCCATGGGTTGAGTTTTGATACATGTTACATGTGAGTAGAAGGGATAACACTCACGGAACTGTCTACATGGTCCTCTCAAATGCACTTAGTTGACCAGACTTGACCCGTCTCGAACAGCGGTGGCCTCAACCACCAACAATGGGCATCTTTAACCACCGAGTCATCTTCCCTATGGAGAGAGCATTTTGCTAATGGACCGCTACACACTTAGTTACGGTTATTTTGCACTACAGGCTTCTGCTCCTTTTATTGTGCACAGGAATTTTCCATAGAGAAACAACCCGTCATGTGTCTCAAGCAGTAGAGGGCTCAGTTAACTAATGAGAACTTGTATAAAATGCCATATTTCTTAGAAGTCTTAAATAGTTTCTCGATCAACAGCTTTGAGAAACAAAATGTTCCTCAAGGTGAGGTGGCCATAGACAAAGGATACCTCAACCATCAGTTACGAGTCATGATTTACCCATTAAGATGTCAAGTTGGCATCAGGATAAGTTACTGCCAGACACATCCAGTGCTGCTCATCTGTAACGTAAAACAAAAGAAAATCCATCCTGTGGGAACCTTGTCCACATAGACATGACTGTTGGTTCCTTTTGACGGGATCCATCAACATAAATTTATTGTCTATGTCAAGGTTTAGTCTAGACCTAGACAGAATCTTATATAAATGAGATCTGGTACAAGAGCGTACAGATAATAAAGCCCAGGATGAGCAGATCTTCACTAATCAACCCCAAGTCTTACCCAGAATGGACTTCCTCATGACCAGCATCCATTCTCCATACCTATTCTTCTTGGGTTACAAGTATCAGGACATCATTTTTAGAGCATATAGTCCATTAGACACAGCTTGAGTGATCATAAGAAATGACATTTGTTGGGTCGTGGCAAACTCCAACTTAATAACTGGATTACTTGGACCTTAATGAGAAGTTCTAGGTTCGACAAAACCAGTGTTTACAGTGATTTCTTTAGATAGGTGGGATTATGGGGTCCACAGAAGAGCAACATTTCCAAATGTTGGTCCACGCATAAAAAGCCATAATATAGTTTACGGCTCCTGTTACTACCAGTTGGCCCTAATTTCGTTTGCATAGCCCGGTAGGATATAACACTCTGTTAAAGGGAACCTATCACCAGAACCGACACCAGGTATCTTACAGATTCTCTACTAATACTGAACTTTTTCCGGCTAAATGACCTCCTGCAGGGTCTATCAAGTAGCTGGGAAAAAACTACTCCGAATAAGCCCCTCCCCTGTGTGTCCCATGCACCAGAGATCACATGACTTCCTACAGGAAAAACCATGAGTCTACAGAAGTTGGGGTGGAGCCTTATTACTTTTCCCTTTGATTGGCATTTAAAGGGGGTCATTGAGTGGACACAAGCGTACCCACTAATACAGCTTTCATAGAAAATAATACAGATGTCCTAATCTAAACGGAACCTTCCCAGGTTTAACAGTTCCTTTAAGATACAACGGTGCAAAATTATGCAAATGAGGCCGTGTAGCATCACAAGTCCGAGATGGAAGGCCATTTGCGAGGCTTAGGTTCTTGGCTAGAACGGTTACGGAGGCACGATGTGTCTCATAGCGACATAACTAGTTCCATATGATCTACTGGGCTGTAATTAATGGTCATGGTTGTGACATATATAAGATGGTGGTGGGTAACCAAAGGCTCTGCCTCCCTTCCCCCAACCAAGCGGAAGCATTGCTTTATTTCTCTCTGGTTTCGTTCTGGTCTCTTCTCACATTTGTGTGTATTGAATGCCTATTTTTTTTTCTCCCACACTGGATTTTATTTGTTATTGTCTTACACATGAATGTTATAATGGTCATTAAAATAATAAAATGTTATGACCAGGAACAATGGGTGGGGGATGGGAAGGGTATTTGTTTTTTTTTTATATTGTACTACTGTCACTTCTGTAGATAACGAATCTATATTTACCTGTAGCCAGACTGGACTGAAGTGCAATGAAACCTGTATTGACGAATAAATGAGCCTGATCTGTGGACAATCTTGTATGGTCTCTCTTGTTTTATTTACCCCGTGCTTCCATATATAGAGCTATATTTTGATTTATTAATATGGGGTCTACATCAGAAAATCTGAAAACATGGTCTTCAATAAACTCCGGAACCAGTCTGGAATAAACGGTAATCTGGCATTGAGCAAAAATAGTCCCAATAACAGACTGCCAGGATAACACTGTAGACTTTAGTCTGGGAGGCTCACTGGAGGTCGGGACCATTCATCTCAAATGCAGGAAAGGGTAAGGGCCAGGGTGAGTATTTTTTTGTCACATGCTTAGCTATTATCAGACCCTTCATGAGTGGTGATCCCAAGTATTCAAAAGTATTGGAAATTATTAATGATATTGTCCAACTTTCCTAGGCAAGTCTAGCAAGATAGTATCGGAGGCTTCCTTCTTATGGTTTGTCCAGAGGTTTCCACCCTCATCGTTCACAACACTCTCCGTGATACCAGAGATCCCAAAAATAGATTTTGGAATCCTCTTGAGATGTTGACCAGCAGAATAGTCTCCTTGCTGCACTCTTTTTGGCATTCACCAGGGCTTACCACAAATACTACCAAATATTTTTGGAAAAATTCTGTAGAATTTTTGATGAAGCACCAATCAAAGCGATCATCATCATATTGAGGTTTTTACCCATTACCTTTAACTAGAGTTCCAAGTGGGAGACACACACTTAGAATAGGATGGAAACCCAGTAACTACATGTCTAAAACCGAGCTAAACAGTAATATATAGATGGATAATGCCTCGCTACTGGCGGAGTTTTAGCCACAAGTGACACTGCAGCTCTGCTTGTTCAGACTGGCTGTTGAATTTAAGCACAAGCCCTTCACAAGTCAGAACATTGTTAGTTAATGTCCATTAAAGATGCAACAAAACAAAGTATGGGAGAACAGCCCTTAAAACGCAAAAGACAGACCATATTCTATATTTTGCGGTACAATTCTACGGCATGGACACCTATCCATAGCGATAGGGAATGGTGTGCACGGCCAATTGAACTGAATGGGTCCGTAATTGGGGACCGTATTACTGTCCACAATTACAGAGGTTATTTACGGTCGTGTACATGGGGACTTAAGCACCATGCACACGATCGGACTTTCAGCTATCAGTAAATACTGTTGGTAAATACGGATCCGTAGGCATCCGTAATTAATCAGTATTTATGGAAGAGTGTCCGTACATACGGTCTATATTGCATCCGTATTTGAGCCGTATATACGGATCCATAAACAAAAAAAGAGGTTGCAAATGATGTCAACATGTTGCCTAGCAACGCTTCCATAAATACGGACGGTTTACGGATACACATCCGTATTTACGGAAGCTACCATAGACTTCTATGGGAGAGTCCGTGCCGTATTTACTGACAAGAATAGGACGGGTTCTATCATTTTTTTCAGCATGGCAAGCCATCAGTAAAAATACTGAATGGTGTCCGTGGCCAATAGAAATTAATGGGTCCGTAATTACGGATGAAAAATACTGTCATGTTCATGGATCCTAAAGATTATAGTATTGTGGTTACCAATCTCAACATTGTGACATAGTAAAGGTCTCTCCACTGAATCCACCTCAAACGCCACATTAGCAAAAACCACAACTAAGCCTGAGCTTCGCCCAACCCGGCCCCACGCCTGTCACCGACTAAACAAACAGAGCAACAGGTATTGTGTCATCCACAGGTTAGCCTTATAGGACTCATCATAGTTTCCCATTCCTGTGTGATACCCACCATGTTGAACCTCTGCGAGCCTCTTACACAATACAACATAAGAATAGATTAGTATTATAAACGGTGACTTGAGTTATTAAAGGGGATGTCCTCTTTAGAAAACCCAACTTATTAGGGAATTCTAGGGGGGAGTCCTCTGGCCCAGAGATGAGGATCCTGAACAGGGTGGAGAGTGGTTACTAAGAGCGTCTCTCTCTGGAGGACCCGTCCTGTATTACACAGACAGCACATGCATATGAATTAACACTGTGTAACGCTTAGTATCCCCTGTGGTGGCGCTGCAGGGAAACGGAATACTTACTGCGACTTACTGCTATGGAGTCAAACTTTCTCACAAGTTCCATTGACCCGGAGGTCTCCTGGTCCACCTTCATTGTGTCCTAGTCCATCTAATGTAATTGTTATGGATCCCTCACCATCCTCTGGGCAGTGGGTGTCCATGTTTAAGGAGGACTTCCTCAAGACGACAAAGTTCCTTGTTTTCACATGAGTTTCCCTTTATAAAAATGGATGATGCCTCTGGCGCTTCTCTTGGCCATCAGAAGACTCATCAGATAAGTTGTAGCTTGCTCGGCTATTTCCATAACGCCTGTAGAATTGAATAGTGAGAGACACGGGGGGGGGGGGGGGGAGGGGATAACGACTCTCCAGATAAGTGCAGGTTCCGCACTTAAAAGGCTTCACTGGCAAGCTGGATGACACTCACCACTAGGGGGAGCTAACTGCATACTGTGTTATAGAGTTCAATGCATAAACCGTATACAGTAAACTCCCTCTAGTGGTGACTGCAGGCAACCAGAATTTTATCATGTCACTATATCTAGGCAGGAGATTTGGAGCGCTGTATAAGAAAAACGGAGCAGTGGCCATATAGATTTCTTAAAAAACATGAATCTGCACATAATTTTGGCGCGATTTAGAATAGAAACAAAAAAGTGTTCAAGGATGGACAAAATAAGGCTGTTTATTATGGACCAATAGTGCAGGCATATAAATTTTTTCAAGCAGAGAAGTAGCCGTGGTGCATTAGTACGAATTCCCAACGCGTGCGTGCGGGTGTGTGTTAAATCCGGTACCACAAACAGCTCCAGGCTATTGACTACACCCCTGCACTAGATCATGTGAATAGTGGATCCTGGTATGAGTATATTTAATGACAGTCAGAACAGGAAAGAGCAGCGGTGATAGCTAATATTCGCAACATCCCAGGCAGTACTACATACAGGTAAGAGACACCACAGTCCTATTACCTGCTTATATAACACGCCTTCTGCTTAAAAGACTTGTCCCGGTGTAATAAAAAGGATCTATAACTTTCTAATAGACTTTTTATTTTCATTCCTCAGCATTTTCAAGATCTCTGCTTGCTGTGAGTAAGGACATGTTGTTTACATCCAAAAGCGTTTCTGCTCCTCCTGACATGGTCCTGCTCACACAGCTAAGGACTTGCTACAATGTATCAGTGTAGATAAAAGCTATTCAGAACAAGTGTAAGATTTACGCCTCGTGCACATGACCCTGTGTGTCGTCCGAATCCAGTCAGCGGACTCCGTTCATGGGCATAGGTTTCCATTTGCATCACCATTGATTTCGGTGGTGACGGATCTGATGCAAATGGTTTTCAAATTTGTCACCGTTGTATAAGGGTTCTGTCATTATCACAGAATATATAACGCAGTCGACTACGGTATGGATTCCGTCAAAACGACTGAACCCTTAAACAGTGACAAACTAAAACCATTTGCACCGTATCCATCACCATGAAAATCAATGGTGATGCAAACTGAAACCTATGTTTTACCGTTTGGATTCCATTCATGGGTTCCCGACTGAAAGGTCAGATGGAACCCATAACTGGAGTCCCGACGCAGATGTGAACGAAGCCTTAGCTTGCTACAATGTATTAATGCAGGCATCAGGATAGGAAATTTATTTTTGCAGATTATAGATCCCACAAGATTGTCTAGATTGGATACAACTGTATCAAACTCTCAGCTGTGAGAAGCATTAGGTCTTTATAGGTTTTCAGCTTTTGGATGTCAATGAGAATGTTCTTATTCACAGCAAGCAGAGATCTTGAATATGGGGAGGAAATAAAACAGATACAATGTACAAGAAAATAACTACTATAATACTGCTCCTATATACAAGAATATTACTACTATAATACTGCTCCTATATACAAGAATATAACTACTATAATACTGCCCCCTATATACAAGAATATAACTACTATAATACTGCCCCCTATATACAAGAATATAACTACTATAATACTGCCCCCTATATACAAGAATATAACTACTATAATACTGCTCCTATATACAAGAATATAACTACTATAATACTGCTCCTATATACAAGAATATAACTACTATAATACTGCCCCTATATACAAGAATATAACTACTATAATACTGCCCCTATATACAAGAATATAACTACTATAATACTGCCCCCCATATACAAGAATATAACTACTATAATACTGCCCCTATATACAAGAATATAACTACTATAATACTGCCCCCTATATACAAGAATATAACTGCTATAATACTGCTCCTATATACAAGAATATAACTCCTATAATACTGCTCCTATATACAAGAATATAACTACTATAATACTGCTCCTATATACAAGAATATAACCACTATAATACTGCCCCCTATATACAAGAATATAACTACTATAATACTGCTCCTATATACAAGAATATAACTACTATAATACTGCCCCCTATATACAAGAATATAACTACTATAATACTGCCCCCTATATACAAGAATATAACTACTATAATACTGCCTCCTATATACAAGAATATAACTACTATAATACTGCCCCTATATACAAGAATAGAACTACTATAATACTGCCCCCTATATACAAGAATATAACTTCTATAATACTGCCCCGTATATACAAGAATATAACTACTATAATACTGCCCCTATATACAAGAATATAACCACTATAATACTGCCCCCTATATACAGGAATATAACTACTATAATACTGCCCCCTATATACAGGAATATAACTACTATAATACTGCCCCTATATACAAGAATATACCTACTATAATACTGCCCCTATATACAAGAATATAACTACTATAATACTGCCCCCTATATACAAGAATATAACTACTATAATACTGCCTCCTATATACAAGAATATAACTACTATAATACTGCCTCCTATATACAAGAATATAACTACTATAATACTGCCCCTATATACAAGAATATTACTACTATAATACTGCCCCCATATACAAGAATATAAATACTATAATACTGCTCCTATATACAAGAATATAACTACTATAATACTGCCTCCTATATACAAGAATATAACTACTATAATACTGCCCCTATATACAAGAATATTACTACTATAATACTGCCCCCATATACAAGAATATAAATACTATAATACTGCTTCTATATACAAGAATATAACTACTATAATACTGCCTCCTATATACAAGAATATAACTACTATAATACTGCCCCTATATACAAGAATATTACTACTATAATACTGCCCTCTATATACAAGAATATAACTACTATAATACTGCCCTCTATATACAAGCATATAACTACTATAATACTGCCTGCTATATACAAGAATATAACTACTATAATACTGCCCCCTATATACAAGAACATAACTACTATAATACTGCCCCCTATATACAAGAATATAACTACTATATTACTGCCCCCTATATACAAGAATATAACTACTATAATACTGCCCCCCATATACAAGAATATAACTACTATAATACTGCCCCTATATACAGGAATATAACTACTATAATACTGCTCCCTATATACAAGAATATAACTACTATAATACTGCCCCCTATATACCAGAATATAACTACTATAATACTGCTCCTATATACAAGAATATAACTACTATAATACTGCCTCCTATATACAAGAATATAACTACTATAATACTGCCCCTATATACAAGAATATTACTACTATAATACTGCCCCCATATACAATATAAATACTATAATACTGCTCCTATATACAAGAATATAACTACTATAATACTGCCTCCTATATACAAGAATATAACTACTATAATACTGCCTCCTATATACAAGAATATAACTACTATAATACTGCCCCCTATATACAAGAATATAACTACTATAATACTGCCCCTATATACAAGAATATTACTTCTATAATACTGCCCCCATATACAAGAATATAACTACTATAGTACTGCCCCCTATATACAAGAATATAACTACTATAATATTGCCCCCTATATACAAGAATATAACTATAATACTGTTCCTATATACAAGAATATAACTACTATAATACTGCCCTATATACAAGAATATAACTACTATAATACTGCCCCCTATATACAAGAATATAACTACTATAATACTGCCCCTATATACAGGAATATAACTACTATAATACTGCTCCCTATATACAAGAATATAACTACTATAATACTGCCCCTATATACAAGAATATTACTATAATACTGCCCCTATTTACAATATAACTACTATAATACTGCCCGCCATATACAAGAATATAACTACTATAATACTGCCCTCATATACAAGAATATAACTACTATAATACTGCCCCTATATACAAGAATATAGCTAATATAATAATACTGCCCTATATACAAGAATATAACTACTATAATACTGCCCCCTATATACAAGAATATAACTACTATAATACTGCCCCTATATACAGGAATATAACTACTATAATACTGCTCCCTATATACAAGAATATAACTACTATAATACTGCTCCCTATGTACAAGAATCTAACTACTATAATACTGCCCTCTATATACAAGAATATAACTACTATAATACTGCCCTCTATATACAAGCATATAACTACTATAATACTGCCTGCTATATACAAGAATATAACTACTATAATACTGCCCCCTATATACAAGAACATAACTAGTATAATACTGCCCCCTATATACAAGAACATAACTACTATAATACTGCCCCCTATATACAAGAACATAACTACTATAATACTGCCCCCTATATACAAGAATATAACTACTATATTACTGCCCCCTATATACAAGAATATAACTACTATAATACTGCCCCCCATATACAAGAATATAACTACTATAATACTGCCCCTATATACAGGAATATAACTACTATAATACTGCTCCCTATATACAAGAATATAACTACTATAATACTGCCCCCTATATACAAGAATATAACTACTATAATACTGCCCCTATATACAAGAATATAACTACTATAATACTGCTCCTATATACAAGAATATAACTACTATAATACTGCCCCTATATACAAGAATATATCTACTATAATACTGCTCCTATATATACAAGAATATAACTACTATAATACTGCCCCTATATACAAGAATATAACTACTATAATACTGCCCCTATATACAAGAATATAACTACTATAATACTGCTCCTATATACAAGAATATAACTACTATAATACTGCCTCTATATACAAGAATATAACTACTATAATACTGCTCCCTATATACAAGAATATAACTACTATAATACTGCCCCCTATATACAAGAATATAACTACTATAATACTGCCCCTATATACAAGAATATAACTACTATAATACTGCCCCCTATATACAAGAATATAACTACTATAATACTGCCCCTATATACAAGAATATAACTACTATAATACTGCTCCTATATACAAGAATATAACTACTATAATACTGCCACTATATACAAGAATATAACTACTATAATACTGCTCCTATATACAATACTATGTCCTGTCCATGCAGTTTAGAGTTGCGAGTTGTTCTCTGGTGTAATGTCTATTAGGTCTTCTACAAGAGTAACAGATGCCAGGTGAAAAATGCTATTGGGTTTAAATTGAGGTGGTCACCCAGCTTTCTATGGATCCTGAGTGGCATATCAATATGTAGTGATTTGAATAGTCATTCAGGGTCTGTGGAAAGCTGGGTACTGTACCTGTGTGATATTTAGGGGAGAGGCTCTTGAATTGAATAATTTCTTGGAATATCCCATCATGTTCTTTTCTTTTTCTTTTAGAGCAGACATGGCGTCTACCGTGCAGCCTCAAGGACAAGGTGATCAGAAGCCATTACTGCATTCATATACAGTGGTTGTAACTTGCAGAGTACAAGCGGCCGTAAAACTACAACACGTCTGGACAACCTTCTGCTTGGACAGCAGATGTGTGGCTATCAAAGCATGCTGGGAATTGTAGTTGTAGCAAAGCTGAAGAGCCGCAGGTTGCAGATCACTGATATAAACGGATTAGATTTCAGATTTTCCACATGGCAATTATTTTTCCAGTACTGCCGACTCACTTTTAATCGCCCCTTTAGTTAGAAGGGTTCTCCGACAATTAACTGATCACAGGTTACCCTACTGCTAGGACCTTCAGCAATCACTTGTAATCTATGGGAAAACCCAAGAGAAAATGTTTCATTCCCCTGCAGCACACCCCTACAGGTGAAATTAAGTATTACACAGATCTCATAGAATTAAATAGGATGTCTAATGTACAGATATGCCAGGCCCTACAGGGCAAGGGACACACTTTGTAGCCATTCTCCACCCTGGCTAATAGAGAAAGGTCCTGAACAGATGGCCCCTTAACTCAAAATTTCCTAGTAGGGTATTTGGAAATGGGTTATCTAAGCCAGACGGCCCTTTTAAGGGACCCAAAATGTAAAAACTGGATATTTTGGTTCAGTTAAAATTAATCTATTGCCCTCTGTTATCAGCGTGGCCTGTAGTATTTGTTAATCGGATTAAAGACCGGAAATCTGGAAATGTTTTTACAGGGATGGTCACTACTTTAGCGGTATAGCTAGGTGGGGAGGGGGAGCTGGCGGGCATGTGCTGGGTGTGAAGGAAAGGGGGCTCTACCAAGCTACTATTTAGGTCCAGGTCTAGGGCAAACTGAATTTTTAACTCTGGTAAAGGAAAACCCATAACTCCTTGATGGACACGTAATGAACTGTAATATGGTTACTCGCCACGTGAGGGAGCCAGGAGCCATAAATTAATTGGATAGATAGATAATTGCTAACAGAGCTCAGTCTGACAGTGTATAATATATATGCGCGTGTGTGTGTGTGTGTGTGTGTATGTATGTGTGTATGTGTGTATGTGTGTATGTGTGTATATATATATATATATATATATATATATATATATAATAACATGGTTGTTAACTGTCAATCAGGTGTTGATATCAAGAAGTTTGAGGAGGATTTCTTGTCTGCTCATAATAAATATCGGAAGTTGCACGGATCGCCTCCTCTGCAGCTGAGCCAAGACCTCTGCAAATCAGCGCAGAAATGGGCCGACCACCTGCTCTCCATCCAGGCCCTGGATCACAGTGACTCTGAATATGGAGAAAACATACACTCCTACCAATCAGTAATTGCAGGTATGGGGTCAATGATAATCCACCATCCTGAAGAAAGGGGAGTCAACCAGGAGACAAACTGCAGCTGCAACAGAACTTCTCATTAGGCAAAAATGAAGTAATTGTTGAACATTAGAAAAACATGGCTGCTTTCTTCCAGAGATAGCGCCACTCTTGTCCATGGATTGTGTCTGGTATTGCAGCTCAGCAATGGAGCTGAGCTGCAATACCAGACAGCCCATAAACAAGAGTGGCGCTATTCCTGGACGGAAGCCGCCATGTTTTTCTAATCTCATACAACCGGTTTGATCATTGTATAATGAAAAGTCCTGAAACTTTCACATCAACTTTTTGTTTGAAATCTCCACCATTGCTTGCTTTCAATGAATGGGAATGTTAATTTACATTCGGAGGCCGAAAAATGGTCCTGACCTAATATCTGGAGCAGTTTGTTACAGTGTAGACAATCATTTGCAGGCTGAAAGCAGCAGCAGCAAATTAAATCTCTTACCTATATTGATACAATGTAGCAAGCACACAGCTGTGTGAGGATGGTGTAATGTGTACTGATCTATTACATCATGTGGTATACTCCAGTCACATCCAAAGCTGCGACACTAGTCGGTTATCTACAGATTCAGCGCTCGTATACGGCAAGCTCTGCTGTAGTACATTGTAGGAGATGTAGCGCTAAAACCAGGCACTATACAGAAGTCTAATGTAGGCAAAACTACAGCTTCCACAATACCATGCATCCATATTCAGGCTTTTGCTGTAGCTGAGGTCCATGAGATCTACTGTCCGGGAACAAATTCTTATTAGGTACTGTAGATAATGTATGTATGTATGTATACACAGCGCACTCTTCAATCAACTTTATTTGTACTCTGTAACACTTTCAGCACAATATCTTAATCATGTAGGTAATGAGCCGGTGGACAGTTGGTACAGCGAGATTGAAAACTATGACTTTAATAAACCTGGCTACACCAAGGGCATAGGTAAGGAAAGCACGGACTGTCAAAAATAGTTAGTATTCTGGCACAGCGCCTCTAGTGGTCAATATATACATAGTTAATCTGCACATGGCAAGTCTGACCTCTAGTGGCCAAATGGAAAACTGCATCAATAGTAGAAATTATTATATATTAATTCTCCTTGCAAGCGATGTCATGTTGAGCAAGAAAATATATATTTGTTTCCTTAAGGTCACTTCACCCAAGTTGTCTGGAAGGACTCCAAGGAGGTTGGAGTTGGCGTGGCTGCGGGCGATAAACCATTTCGCTATGTAGTGGCCCAGTACAACCCAGCTGGAAACATAGACGTGCCCGACTATTTTGAGAAGAATGTTCTACCTGGTGCGACAGTGTAACCTACTGCCAGTGTCCAGTCTGACACCTGTTTAAAACCTGCAATCAACCAGGAACCATCTGTAGCCAGTACATATGAGACTACACCTATATCCCGTGCAGACCCAAATGAAAAGTCAGGACAAGGGCAATACAATACTAATATAATAGCGCTATACACTGCAACACTACTATTACATCACCACAACCTATCATAGAGAACCAATATAACAGTGCCAATATAATACTAATATAATAGCGCTATACACTGCAACACTACTATTATATTACCGCAACGTATCTTATAATGTGCACTTGATAATAAATCTTAGATCTGAAAAATGTAGTTACTTTGTGTAAAAGGTTTATTGAACCAGGATCACTAAGCAACATTTCTCTTTATATGTGTGTATGGAACGGCTGGATATGACAGTCCTGTAAATTGATTAAATCCCAAGTCCTTTTTTAAATAGACTTTTAGATTTCATTTTCTAAAAGGAAATTTTAATGTATTCTTTAAAAACGATATTTGGGCATGTTATCATTTCACCTATAGTCCGTGCCGATTCGAAATCCTGCTCCTCCCCTTCCCGGTCTTACATCATTTCCCCTATGGAATCCTTTATATTCTGTCTCTCTGGAGCTCCTGTTACATGAAAACAAATTCAAATCCATCCAGCTCTCACATTTAGGCCTCATGCCCACTTCCGTTTTTTTCGGCAGGGTGCGATCTGTTTTATTAACGGATAACACTCTGACACATTCATTTCAATGGGGCCATGCACACTTCTGTTTTAACTGAACCGTGCGGCTGTTCCGTCAAAAGTAGTGAAGCTCCTACTCCCGCCCGTTTTTGACATAACAGTCTCGGCCTTTGCATTGATTTGGTCCGTGAAACAACGGGATGCACACAGAAGTCAACCGTGTGCGGTCCGTGATTCACGGAACAGTCATTAGCGGCCGTACAACGGCACACGGAAGTGTGTATGAGGCCTAAGACAGCGAGAGGTTCATGAGATATTGATTTTATATCCTCCAGTATCAGATGGTCTTTATTGGCTCTTCTCGGACTCCTCTTGGCAGCTCATACATTGCTCCGCAGAGGCAGGAAAAGCTCCTCCTAGGGTAACGAGAACAGGACATATGTGCTCATCCTTAGGCATGATGGGAAGGATATCCAGAGGGAAAAAAAAACTATTTTCAAATATTTTTGTATCATTTAACTTTTCCATTAATATCAATATCAACTGGAATTCTTCTTTAAATCACCTCGGTCAAAATTTTTGCTGTTCCAGTCAGACACTTAGTCAACCAACAATTGGAGAACCGGTTGGGAAGCTAGGTGGAAACCCCCCTCTATTAGCTGTAGCAGAGAACCCCTAACAGAGCGGCACTGACTCCGGGCAAATTTATCAGGTCAATGTCTTACATGGTTGGCCATTGATGTGTGGCCGGAGGGTTCTTGAGGCAGTCTTGATGAGACAACCCAGAGTGTCCAGTCCTCACCCGAAGCGTTATATGTGGTCCAGATTAGGGACATACAGCCTTTCAACCATAAACCAATTGGCTTTACCACCCCAGATCTTACTAAGACCTGTTTGCATACTGAAAGGATGATCAGATATGTAACCCAATGGAAAAGTATGGTAACCATCTTCCAACACTACTATGGGCCATGCCTGTAATGATCTTCATGATCAAGTATTATGGTCATTGTAAGCTAAATTCAGCGATAATGGCTCAGAAGACCATTGGTTGCTGTATTGTAGCCTTCTAATGGGAACCTTTAGAGGTTGAGGCATCGCCATGTAAATCATACCGAGTGAGTAAACATCTCCCTGTCGAAATCTTGGCTAGATCCTACATGTGGTCTTGATAAGCCAGTTATCCTGTATACCTCATTTTGGTTTGTTGATGCCTCTTATTCCTCCCTGTGCAATTGCATTCATGTGCAAACAAAATCATTTTAGCTGCCAATCCCATTATAATCCTACAAAAGCCGTGATGGTTCTCATACAGCGTCATAGCTGGATTTGAGCGATCTGTACATTGGCGCATGGCAATATGCAAACGTGTATGTATGGACATAGGCGTTTACATAGACATTGCATTTGGAGACTCGGAGGGTTGGATATTGTCCCAAAAATGTTTGGGTACCGCCTAATCTGTTTGATCAGTTTGGTTGCATTGTTTCCAGCCCACAAATTAAGCTCTGCCTCACCCAGTTCATCCTCTGGTTCACTTATACACACATCTCCATATCTACTCCATCAAAGACCAGAAAGGACTAATAGTACCATAGAGAACTATACCACTAGGCACTGGGGAATCAATGGGGTAGTCTGGGTCAGGGGGAAGTAAATGCAATGTTGGCGGGAGTACAACAAAATACCAACCCAAAATAACATTACAGCGGGGCTTGACATTTTAACTATTATGGTGGTACTGAGGGTTGGTTACAATCCATCAATGTTTTTTGGGACAATGCTAATAAAGTTTATTGAAGAGCACATAAGACGTGCTATGGCTGCACCATAGCAAAATATTCAAAAATTGTCGATTTTGGCTAAAATTGAGAAAAGTCCACCTATGAGGGATGATGGGATTCTACAGTTTCTAAAAGCTCTCCTGTCCTCTGGATTGGAATTGGGCACAATTACCCCCATTGATTGAGTTTTGATAGGCAATGATGCAGATGGTCTAACCTAAAGGGCATCAGTCTAAATACTAAAAGGTGAGAATAGGTTAACAAACAAGAGATCCCCTTTAATCCGTGCAACACAACCAAGAAGAGGCGTGGATACGAGACTTGGGTGGGCGATTACAGTAGACGACCTTAGTTCCTGGAAAAACCATATTTGACTATTGAAAGTTTGATCTTGAACCAGTAACGTGGACCAACTTTCCATGAACGTTACATGTTAGTAGAAGGGAACACTCAGAAATGTCTACATGGTCCTCTCATACGCACCTAGTTGACTAGACTTAGTCTCTGGCAGAGGGGACCTCAACCGCCAACAGTGGGCATCTAGAGCTAAACAGAACCTCATATGAATGAGATCTAGTAAAAGAACATACAGATAAAGTCCAGGATGAGCAGATTTCAACTACTTAGCCCCAAGTCTCACCCCACCTTGACTTCATGACCAACGTCCACTCTGAACACCCATTCTTCTTGGGTTTCAAGAATCAAGACATCATATTTGGAGCATAAAGTCCATTAGACAAATCTGGAGTGATTCTAAGAAATGACAGGTGTTGGGTCTTTGCTGACTCAAACCTAATGACTGGATTACTTGGACCTCAATGATTAGCTCTAGCTTCCATAAAACCAGTGATTACAGTAATTCTTATTAGAAGGGTCCACAAAAGAGAGTTCCAAAAGTAACCATAACCCAGTTTACTGGTTCCGTTGCTACCAGTTGGTCCCAATTTAGTTTGCATTTCCCCATAGGACATGTAACTACGTTAAAGGGAACCTATCACCAGGACACCAGGTATCTTGCGGATTTTCTACTGATACTGAATTTTTGCCCGCTAAATGACCTCCTGCAGAGCCAATCAGGGAGCTGTAAAAAAACATTTTAGCATGAGACCCTCCTCTGCTTGTCAGTAGAGATCACATGACTTCCTACAGGAAGAGCCATGTGTCTACAGAGTTAGGGGTGGAGCCTTATTTTTTCTCTCTTTGAACAGCATTTAAGGGGGTCATGAAATACCCACTAATTCAGCTTTGATAAAACATTGTACAGATGCCCTAATCTAAAAAGGGAACCTTCCGGGTTAGCGCCCTAAAAAGGAGATTAGAACTTTGCAGAATTTTGCAATTATGTAAACGAGGCCGTGTAGTGTCACTGGTCAGTTAGGCCATTTGCAAGGCTTAGGTTCTTGGCTATAATGGTTACGGAGGCACGATGTGTCTTATAGCGACATAACTAGTTCCATATGATCCACTGGGCTGTTAATGATCAAGGTTGTTATGTATATAAAGATGGTGGTGGGTAACCAAAGGCTTCTCCGCTCCCCCAACCAAGCGGAAAGCAATGCTTTATATCTTTGGTTTCACTTCTTGTGTATCTCACATTTTTGCATATTAGATGCCTCTTTTTTAGTTTGGAGATCCCAAAATTAGAACCTGGAAACCTCTTGAGATGTTGACCAGCAGAATTGTCACCGTGCTGAAGTCTTCATAGCATTCCACAAGGCTTACCACAAATACTAGCAGATATTTTTGGAAAAACTCTGAAGACTTTTTGATGAAGCACCAACCAAAGTGATTTTTACACATTACCTTTTTAATAGTTTCAAGAGGGAAACACTTCCTTAGAATAGGGTGGAATTCCGGTAACTTGAATGTCTATGGCCCCTTATGGAAGTTTCGGTTACTCTGGATTTCCAAACTAGAGGTTCTTCACAAGTGCTTCCGGTTGCAGTCGTGCCCTACTACATATGTCTAAAACAGAGCTAAACAGTAATGGATAGATGGATAATGCCTCGCTGCTGGTGGAGTTTTAGCCACAAGTGACACTGCAGCTCTGCTTGTTCTGACTGGCTGTTGAATTTAATCACAAGCCCTTCACAAGTCAGAATATGGAAAGTTAATGTCCATTAAAAAAGAAGCTACTAAACCCAAATTCTCTTCTACAATAGTCAATTCTTGTGTAAAGATTATAGTATTGTGGTTACCAATGTCAACATTGTGACACAGTAAAGGTCTCTCCACTGAATCCATCTGAAAAGCCAAATTAGCAAAACCACCTAAGCCTGAACTTAGCCCTACCAGGCCCCGCGCGTGACTTATACACCAACTAAACAAAGACAGAGCAATAATTCTACAGGTATGTCCTTCACAGTTATCCTTATATGATTACTCATAGTTTCACATTCCTGTGTGATACCCACCATGTTATACAACCCCTGCGTGCCTCTTACACAAGTTGGCCCTTTAAATACCATGAGTGGGCCATATAGCAAAAAACAGGCCCCACTCATGGTGTTGGTTCAATTCAATATACCTTCAAACAGCCCAGGACTAGAGGGTCTTGTTTGCCGTCACTTTCCTCAGCTGGTAGGAGAGAAGAGTGCCATGATTCCTGGGTTCGTTTACCTCTACGCTTTTTGCCAACGCTGTAAAAAAGAGCATTTTGCAGGTTCACCCATAGGGAAGGTGGATAGTTGTGCCCTGAATCTTCCACCCTCAGATTTAAAGGACCCTTATAAAGGGGCAGCCAACATACTTACACGCTGACCAGAACAAACTGGTCAGTGGTCCCAGGAGGGCCTAGCTAGCCCCCAGCTAGTTCCCAGTCTTAATCTGGTCTCCCAACGAAAAATTGTAAGCAAATAGGATTCCACACATAGAATATAGCCATAAAAATAACCAGTAATTCCAAATCTTGATGGTAGTCCATTTTTTAGGCAAAAACAGTCCCAAATACCAAGAAAAACAGACGGGTCTTGAAGCTCGGATGGTTAAACTCTGGCAAGTCGCCATAAGATCTAGCAAACCCCATGATAACCTTCCAACTCCACTACTTTCTATGGTCTGGTATTTTTGTTAATTTGACACCTTGGTGGTCCCAACCATGCCAGAGTTTTAGAAATTTTAGCAGAATTTTTTTTTTTTTGTTAGAATATTAGACTAAGGAAGCAGAACCCAGAGCCTTATAAAACCCCATCCCTGTTACATTGTAGTCGAAGTGAGAAACACTTGCGTAAAGGTCCTATTACGTGGCCCGATATGGGCCGTGAAAATGAGCGCCGACAAAGGGAGATGCGCTGCCAACGATCATATTAAATGCTGCATAAATTATACGATCAGCCGATGAACGAGTGTTTGGAGGGCAATGGTTGGAAATGAGCGTTCATATGACACAAAACCTATAAATTGGAGTCTGACACGAAGGATGAATGAATAAAACAATGGAAGTTTATTAAGTCAATTAAAATAAACAAATATATAACAACATAGAGATGATTACCACATGGACAATGGACAACCAGAACTTTAAGTATAAATGGCGGCACTATGTAGATAGGCTAGAGCACAACTGTAACAGATAACATTGGTGATTGAGAAATAATGTGCAAGCAGCCTACTGTCTATCACTAAATACCGCTGGATGATGCATGCAGTGATGAGTGCACTGTATAATGCCTCTGTATAATAAATCTGGGACAACAGCCCATAGATGGTACAGGTGAGTAACTACAACTATATGCACATCATAATGCAAATGCCTATAGCAATGTATCGAGAATGGATCAATGTCTCTTACCCATTTTCAAGTGTCTGGCGTCCACCATATGACACCTGTTTGCCCGAGAATAGGTCTGTGTATAAGGGCCTTAAAGAGGCTCTGTCACCAGATTTTGCAACCCCTATCTGCTATTGCAGCAGATCGGCGCTGCAATGTAGATTACAGTAACGTTTTTATTTTTAAAAAACGAGCATTTTTGGCCAAGTTATGACCATTTTTGTATTTATGCAAATTAGGCTTGCAAAAGTCCAAGTGGGCGTGTTTAAAGTAAAAGTCCAAGTGGGCGTGTATTATGTGTGTACATCAGGGCGTTTTTACTACTTTTACTAGCTGGGCGTTCTGACGAGAAGTATCATCCACTTCTCTACACAACGCCCAGCTTCTGGCAGTGCAGACACAGCGTGTTCTCGAGAGATCACGCTGTGACGTCACTCACTTCCTGCCCCAGGTCCTGCATCGTGTCGGCCACATCGGCACCAGAGGCTACAGTTGATTCTGCAGCAGCATCAGCGTTTGCAGGTAAGTAGCTACATCGATTTACCTGCAAACACCGATGCTGCTGCACTTGGACTTTTACTTTAAACACGCCCACTTGGACTTTTACTTTAAACACACCCACTTGGACTTTTGCAAGCCTCATTTGCATAAATACAAAAATGGTCATAACTTGGCCAAAAATGCTCGTTTTTTAAAAATAAAAACGTTACTGTAATCTACATTGCAGCGCCGATCTGCTGCAATAGCAGATAGGGGTTGCAAAATCTGGTGACAGAGCCTCTTTAAGTTAACAGTATTGGTGGGCTCATTGTCTTCTTGAATCTCTGTCTTAATCCCTTAACTCTCTTCACTCAATGGTTTAATTAAAAAAAAAAAAGTAGATAAAATCATCTTGAGTAAGAATTTCCAAGGAATTCACACCCATTGTGATTTTGCTGAAATAGAAGAAAACCTGTAACCTTTACCTGGAACTTAGATATTTCTGGGCCCTACATAGCAAAATTGGTTAGGGCCCCCTCCCACAAATGTTAGTACCATACATGTGCCAACCAACTGCAGAGTCAGGACCACCACAAAAAGTACAGCACAGACCAAAACTACAGAAATTATCCCCTATAAATCTGCCCAAAGGGGCACACAGTTTCACGGCACAGGGGCACAGCGAGAGTGTAAGTGTGGGGTGGAATAACAAGCTCGGGCACAAAGCACAAATGGCAAATCGTGTCATGGAATCTGGATCCAACAACAGCAGAAGAACAACGTTGGGGCCCGTTCAGCAAACTGTGCAAGTCAGGACCGCCATGGCAGTAGAGCTGGTCAACAAACACAGCAATCATCACCAACACATGTCCAGCTGTGGCTCAAGGTTGGACCATACATGTAGGGTCAATATATGGTGGGTTAAATTCCCGGCCTGGTGGTAAATACAGTTGTAGCTCACTCTCTCCATGAGCAAAATGTTCCTTGATCTTTGGTGTAGATTCTTAGATGTCACGATCGAACAAATCAGGTAAAAAATTAAATTTAAAAAAAAGGACCTTCTGCAATCACCTTCATCAAGAGAATTGCCGATAGGAGGTTCTTCCGAGATGGAATGTTGCAGGAACGTGTAGGAGACCGTAACACTTTCCACACTAAATGAATATGACTGTGTTGGGGCCTCCACCCTCTTTTGCTGATAGAGGTTATTTTGTTCGCCACCACACCCCGAGGTCCTCATAGTACGAGTTATCTACAGCCACTGATAACATACAGCAGCCAGCGAGGACCAACGCTCAGCAGAAACCTCATATCATACACGTTACTTCATGACGAGCTCCATATAGAGGGGACCTGACAACATGCAAGAAGCTCCACCACTTGGAGAGGACCCAGAACATTAGTAAGGAGGTGCAGTAACTCTGGACTTGCAAGGTTGGTTGAGTTGGTTTCATCAAGGAATATGACAGGACAGGTGGGGCGGTGGTAGTAGGGCAAAGCTGAAATTCTGGGATAGTTCTTAAAATACTCAAGCTTGCTCCACAATACCTGCCGTCCAAGGGCGTAGAAAACCTAATTATGAGGTTATAGATGAAGACCTCTGTTCAGGATCATAATTTCTTGGCCAAATTAGAGAGCGGTTACAAAGAGCTTCTCTCTGGAGGACCTGTCCTGCCCTGCATTACACAGACAACCTCACATCTATGCCATGCTTAGTATCCCGTGGTGGCGCTGCAGGGAAACTTAATACTTACTGCAACGGAGTCAAACTTTCTCACATGTTCCATTGACCCTGAGGTCACCTGGTCCTTCGTGTCTTAGTCCATCTAACTAATGTAATGGTTATAGGTCCCTCACCATCCTCTGGGTAGTGGGTGTCCATGTTTAAGAAGGAGTTTTGCATGGAGATGAAGTTCTTTCTTTTCACTTGAGTTTCCCTTTATGAAAACGGATGATGCGTCTGGAGCTTTTCTTGGCCATCAGAAGACTCATAAGTTGTCACTTGCTCGGCTATTTCCATAACTCCTATAGAATTGAATAGTGAGCCATAAGGGGGGCGGGGGCAATTCTCCAGATAAGTGCAGGTCTCCTGTGGATATTCCATGAGGGTCTGAGATGGGAATACACCAGGATCCCCACAACTGCATCCCAAATGTCCAGCCCCATTACTCTAATGTAAGGTGAGTGAGATATAGTCGTGGGGTTCCTGGCCTCTGTTACCCCCCCCCCCCCCCCCCAAACATGTATTTCCACCTCCACATGTCTACAGTATTGTACATTTTGAGTGGTTTCTTAGGTTTTCTGCTTTTGCATAGTCTTTGCCAACCTACTGCCACTAGTTGCATTGGCGCACTTAGTAATTTCAGATGCATTATTATATTTATTATAATCTCAAGCCTGCCGCTTATTAAGGACGGGAAATTTAGCAAATCTGTCATTTACTTCTAATTTCACAATGGACAATGTAACAATGGTTGTGTTACCCAACTTTCTCAGATTCCTGAAAAGTAAAATTTACCCCCTACACAATTCTGGGAAGGCTGGATGACCGCTCTATAGGAATTGTTATGGCGGTCACTCATCTTTTCCAGGTAAGAGAGAGTTCCAAATCCCCTACATAGGTTTTTTTTTTTGGGTTAAAGGATAAATCTCTGGTTTCCCACAGCTACCAGTAGGGGGAGCTTACTACATACTGTGTTATTATGGGGTTCAATACATAAACAGTCTGCAGCGAGCTTCTAAGCTCCCTCTAGTGGTGACTGCAGGCAACCAGAATTTTATCACATATCTATATATTTATGCAGGGGATTTGGCGCTCTGCATAAAAAAAAAATGGAGCCGTTAAAAAAGTATCTGCACATAATTTTGGCACTAGTTAAATTGGACATTAACTTTAACAGTGCAGGCGGATGCTTTTTTTCATGCATAGATGTAGCAGAGCTGATACTGGGTGCAATTTAGTAGTGTGTACAGATTCCCAATGTCTTTCATTCTGTCGACACTCAGAAGGCTCTGGGCTCATTCTGTGAGATAGACCTGTGTGTAGTGTGGGAGGGTAACACAGAAGGCGTGATAAATCCGGCAACACATATAAAGCAGCCCCAGGCAGTTGACTACACTTCCTGCAATAGATCATAAGTGAATAGTGGATCCTGGTATGAGTATATTTATTGTCAGAAAGGAGCAGAGGAGAGATAAGAGAGATCACATGAGAGGGAGATCAGCAGTGATCGTACCTTCCCAGACAGTACTACATACAGGTAAGAGACACCTTCAGTCCTATTAGCTGCTTATAGAACACGCCTTCTGCTTAAAGGGCTCATCCCATTCAAATAAAAAAAAATCTACAACGGTCTAATAGACTGCTTCAGTTTCCTACCATTTCAAGATCTCGGCTTGCTGTGAGAATTCTTGTCTACATCCAAAAGCAGAAACCCTCCTGACATGGTCCTGCTCACACAGCTAAGGACTTGCTACATTGTATCAGGATAGATAAAAGCTATCCAGCACAAGTGTAAGGCTGGGTTCACACAGAGATCTTTGCAGGTGGAATTTCTGCCTCAAAATTCCATTTGGAAGTTTGACGCAGATTTTCCTCTCCCTGCACGCCGATTTTCGCTGCGTTTTTCGCCCACGGCCATTGAGCTCCGCGGGCATAAAACGCAGCGAAATACGCTTTCTTTGCCTCCCATTGAAGTCAATGGGAGGTCAGAGGCATAAACGCCCGAATATAGGGCATGTCCCTTCTTTCTCCCACCCATGAGACTGTTTTACCGCTCGCGGGAAAAAGACACCTCCGCCTCCCATTGAAATCAATGGGAGGCATTTGACGAGTTTTCCGCGTCAAAAAACTCAGTGTGAACATAGCCTAAGATCTAGCCTGCCGCTGTGTTCAGCTCACAAAGGATTGCCACTGATATATTGTAACAAATTACAGCTGAGTGAGCAGGACTAATACTCCTCAAATAAGGTTTCACACGTCATATCTAGTCTAGGCAATACTCGGAGATAAATAGACTCGCCACATATTACCTTCACTGATACATTGTAGCAAACTATCAGGAGAGCAGGGAAATTTGTGCAGATTATATATTTAGTTCACAGAAGATTGGCTAGACTGGATACAATTGTATCAGACCCTCAGCTGTGAGAAGTATTAGGTCTGTATAGGTTTTCAGTTTATGGATATCAAAAATAATGTTCTTATTCACGGACAGCAAGCCGAGATCTTGACGATGGTGAGGAATTTAAAAAATATACTTGAAAGATGTAGAATTTTTCCATGATGTCTGGTAGCTGTAATATTTAGATTATAGCCAAACTGCATGGGTGATCGGTTTCAATTATGTGCTTTCCAAATATCACTTTCTTTCGAGATCTTTGCTCGCTCCTGAGCAACATTCTCCATCACGACCCAGCGACGCGCGGCGGTAGCTGCTAGAGGGCGAGGGTGTGGATGCCATATTCTGCAGCGCTGTAGACCATGGGTTGGCGGTAGATCGTTCCAGAGATCCTCTAAACATGCATTATGCCCCTCTGGATCCATAATGCCAGCCATATTTCTGGGATGCCACCCAGCTTTTCCAGAAACAGATATAACGAAGACATAGTTGAATAGAATTTTTGCTATTTTGACAGAAGACGACGACTAAAGGACTTGTTATTTTGGGAGAGTTGTTCTTTGAATGCACCCAGCCAGAACAATTCATTTCAATACATCGTATCGAACCGCTCCCGAAAGCTTCTCTGTGACTGATTTGGTAAAGATCTCCGTATGAAGAATCTGGCGGTTGTCTTCCATTACGGGCGGTGATTTTTCAGCAGTGCACCTGGTAGGAACGTTCCCCTTGGTTGCTCATGTGTACAGTCTGCAGCTTATTCTATAGACCGCAGAAGACCCGATGAGTCAAATGAAGCGTGATACAAAGTGAGAACTTGAAGGAATCCATTTTTAGAAGCCTTTTGAAAAACAAACAAATTGCAGTACCACTAGTGGCCAGCATGTGATACTGTTCATAAGACAAACTCATAGTCCCCTCTGCAACTTGAGGCCCCTTAGCTGTTGGTAAACCACAACTCCCAGCACATCCTTGAATAGTTGAATAAGGATGAACTGCAATCCCAGAAATAGCCATGGACAAGAGTGGCGCTGTTATGTAAAAAAAAAAAAAAAAGAGACACCTATTTTTAGTACTGGATAACCCATTAAAAGAAAAATTAACAGATTTAGTAGTCCTTAAAGTTGTAGTTAAATGTGTTATCCATTTTTGGAGGAACTTGCAAACAGTCCACCATATCTCAGCTTCCTTAGTCCGATAAAAACAAAAAAAACAGGCATCACCAGCCAGGCTAGTAGTGAGGGCAGCCTGTGCAACAATTAGAGAGTGTCTCACATTGGAAGACTGTGCCAGCCTGTCACCTTGTACCCACCAGTTTCTTCCACAAAACACCTGCCTTACTGCCACCTACTTTACTGGTCCCTCAAAGAAACTCTGCCACCTTCTGTGCCCCAGAGAATACCAGCAACCACCGTGTGCCCCCCAAACCCTACACCCACAGGGCCCCTGCCACCTTCTGTTCCCCCACAGTACCCCTAACATATTCTGTCACACCCGCCACGAACAGATACCCTGCAACCTTTTATATTGCATGTCTCCTCCACATCCCATTACATAAACCCTGGCACCTTCTGACCCATGCTACCCACAGAGCTCCTGCCATCTGCTTCTGGCCCCCTTTAACTGAGCCCCTGTGACCCTCTTTATCCAACCCCTCACAGAGCCCATGCTACCTTATATTTGACCCCCTCATGGAGCCCCTGCCAACTTGTGTCTCTCCCTGACTGCCCCCATCTCTGGTAATAGGGTAGGGGTCCAGATTCTTTGGCAGTATGGGGCCTAGAAACTGGTGATGGCCGCCCTAGTGACAATTATAACTTGACAGCGATACGACCTGGACATTGCCCGGCAATATATTAACTTTTCATTGAAGTATATGTTGGCAGAAAACCTGGTGGCAGCAGACAACACTGAATAATCAGAGGTCTCGTTAAAATGACTAGATTGTCGGTGTGTGCCGCTGAGGTTTAATGGAGGTGAGGGTGCCGAGGTCTCAGCACTTCCTGTTAATAGCAGCTGGAGAGCGGCCACAAAATACAGCGGATACATTTAATGCTTTCGAGTTTAACCCAAACTAATTATAGAAAGTCTTCCCGTATTTGGGGACCTAAACTTTAGCAGTTTACTTGAATCTGTTGCTCCCCTAATCTGTCTGGATATGCAGCCATACCTCTGCAACATCACTGGGTGTCGGAGAGATATCAACTAGGAAAATTTTCCATTCAGAAGTTTGGGAAAGCTGGGTGACTACCTCTGTAGGACCTAAAATGCCGGCCATATTGGTAGTCACCCAGCTTACCCATAGACAAAACTCAAAGGGCTTTCCACATAGCCCTTAAAGGGGATCTTAATCAGAAACCTAAAACTGGCTCATATACTTGTAAGGCCCCAGGCACGGGACCGTAAAAAATCTCTAATTGCGGACCGTAATATGGTCCGCAATTACGGACCCGCCCGGTTCTATTGGCCGCGGACACCTTTCCGTATCTCTACGGATAGGTGTCCGTGCCGGGAATTATGGAGAATGTCCTAGTTTTCATTTTTTACGGGCTGTGCTCCCATACTTTGTATGGAAGCACAGCCCAAAAAAGCAGCCCACGGGCGGCCGTACCAGCAATCGCGGGACGTAATTATGGGCACGGCCGTGTACATGAGGCCTAAGTCAGTAGAAAGTGCAAGAGAAAAAGTTCAGTTTTAAGACTTATTTTACTTGCAGAGATATTGGCATGTTTCTATTTCAATGTGGCGACCATTAGAAGTGACCACAGGATATGCTCCCATATTGGTGGTTCGTTCTGAATCACCATGGAGACCGCACCGACAGCAAATAAAAAGTGGGGGTGTGTCTCATTAGCCACCAATGATATTACAGAATTCATTGTAACCTGTCCTGAAACAGAGCCATAAGAACTGTCTACAGCTAATCTGCTTGTTGATGGTTTCCAGACTAAAACATGAAAATAAAAAATTTGTGAAAACAGCTAAAAATTTGATGGAGAGCTATTAGAAAGATGGCAGATTTTACAAAAGCTGTCGATAGAGACCATGTTAATCAAAGGTAGAGCTCCACTTTAATTCTAGTCTAGGGTGGTTGTCACTTCCCTTCCCCCAATGAGGATAGCTCTTCTAGCAGGGGAAAATCAAGGCTCATACTAGAAGTTTAAATGCAGTACCCCACCTCAAAGTTATCTACCACATATTTAAATCCCCCCTAATTAACCCAGAAACGCTCAAAGACTACAGAAATGCCCATTTTAGGCCAAATTTACATAAACCTTTGAGGACCATTTCACTCAACAATCCTACGAAATGCTGACATTAGGAAGGTATGGACAAGGGGTCTACTGTGCCCAATGGCCCACACGCACCTGGGTAATAACTGATGAAACTATTGCGCAGCCGTTCTCTACCCGGACATGTAACACATTACGAGAAAGTGTGCAGATTGCACCGTGTCTTCCGCCCGCTGTGGTCACGGACTTCTCACTCTTTGTCAGTGCAGAGGTTCATTGACAACAGGAACTTGCAGACTCAGAAAAACAAGCAGCAGCCTTGGTAATATCTCAGGAGATCCTGGAAGCCGCCCAGGCAGCATCCTCGTCCTCAGCATCTCCTCCAGCGACAGGCAAGGTCAGGCTGTTTATTCATAATGCAAACCTTGTATAGCACCAGATGACAGACGCTTCATATCTGCTTGTACAGGGAGAGGGATGACGGATAGGGAGGTGGGTGGATGAATGGGCAGTATTCATTGATGGGCCCCAATCATTGACAACATGACTGTACCCGCTACCATGCTGAACATACAAACCCCAAGTGATAGATTATATTATTCAGTCTGAGAGTCGCTGTACATCTGGATGTTGCAATGGTTGCAATTTCAGTCATTGCTACGGTTGCTGAGAAACCATTCACTTTCAAGAAGCAGCTTCTCACTGCGCATTATACTGTTCTGTTGTATTTTCCTGCTAAGGCTCACAGTTATAACACTTTCATTGCCAGGTCCCATTATAATTTCTATAATGAGACTCCAACTCCACAATTCATTCATCTGTCCTGCAAATTTACTTTCTGTGCAGTGAATAAACCATATCCATATATCTCAAGACTGCTGACCACTACAGAAGGTGTTTTATATATGGAAACGTAGAGGGAGGGGGGTCCCTGGAGAAGGATTTATAGCAAACCATTTTGAATAGGAAATGGTATTTGTGTAGGAAAGGAAGCGGTAATTCCTCTACCACAACTACTATAATACTGCCCCTATATACAAGAATATAACTACTATAATACTGCCTCTATATACAAGAATATAACTACTATAATACTGCCCCTATATACAAGAATATAACTACTATAATACTGCCCCTATATACAAGAATATAACTACTATAATACTGCCCCCTATATACAAGAATATAACTACTATAATACTGCCCCTACATACAAGAATATAACTACTATAATACTGTCCCCTATATACAAGAATATAACTACTATAATACTGCTCCCTATATACAAGAATATAACTACTATAATACTGCCCCCTATATACAGGAATATAACTACTATAATACTGCCACCTATATACAAGAATATAACTACTATAATACTGCCCCTATATACAAGAATATCACTACTATAATACTGCCCCTATATACAAGAATATAACTGCTATAATACTGCCCCCTATATACAAGATTATAACTACTATAATACTGCCCCCTACATACAAGAATATAACTACTATAATACTGCCCCAATATACAAGAATATAACTACTATAATACTGCTCCTATATATAAGAATATAACTACTATAATACTGCCCCCTATATACAAGAATATAACTACTATAATACTGCTCCTATATACAAGAATATAACTACTATAATACTGCTCCTATATACAAGAATATAACTACTATAATACTGCTCCTATATACAAGAATATAACTACTACGGTATAATACTGCCCCTATATACAAGAATATAACTACTATAATACTGCCCCTATATACAAGAATATAACTACTATAATACTGCCCATATATACAAGAATATAACTACTATAATACTGTCCCCTATATACAGGAATATAACTACTATAATACTGCCCCTATATACAAGAATATAACTACTATAATACTGCCCCTATATACAAGAATATAACTACTATAATAATGCCCCTATATACAAGAATATAACTACTATAATACTGCCCCTATATACAAGAATATAACTACTATACTGCCCCCTATATACAAGAATATAACTACTATAATACTGCTCCTATGTACAAGAATATATCTACTATAATACTGCCCCCTATATACAAGAATATAAGTACTATAATACTGCTCCTATATACAAGAATATAACTACTATAATACTGCCCCCTATATACAAGAATATAAGTACTATAATACTGCCCCCTATATACAAGAATATAAGCACTATAATACTGCCCCTATATACAAGAATATAAGTACTATAATACTGCTCCTATATACAAGAATATAACTACTATAATACTGCCCCCTATATACAAGAATATAACTACTATAATACTGCCCCTATATACAAGAATATAACTACTATAATACTGCCCCTATATACAAGAATATAACTACTATAATACTGCCCCTATATACACAAGAATATAACTACTATAATACTGCCCCTATATACAAGAATGTAACTACTATAATACTGCTCCTATATACAAGAATATAACTACTATAATACTGCTCCTATATACAAGAATATAACTACTATAATACTGCCCCTATATACAAGAATATAACTACTATAATACTGCCCCTATATACAAGAATATAACTACTATAATACTGCCCCTATATGCAAGAATATAACTACTATAATACTGCCCCCTATATACAAGAATATAACTACTATAATACTGCCCCCTATATACAAGAATATAACTACTATAATACTGCCCCCTATATACAAGAATATAACTACTATACTGCCCCCTATATACAAGAATATAACTACTATAATACTGCCCCCTATATACAAGAATATAACTACTATAATACTGCTCCTATATACAAGAATATAACTACTATAATACTGCTCCTATGTACAAGAATATAACTACTATAATACTGCCCCCTATATACAAGAATATAAGTACTATAATACTGCTCCTATATACAAGAATATAACTACTATAATACTGCCCCCTATATACAAGAATATAAGTACTATAATACTGCTCCTATATACAAGAATATAACTACTATAATACTGCCCCCTATATACAAGAATATAAGCACTATAATACTGCCCCTATATTCAAGAATATAACTACTATAATACTGCCCCTATATACAAGAATATAACTACTATAATACTGCCCCTATATACAAGAATATAACTACTATAATACTGCCCCTATATACACAAGAATATAACTACTATAATACTGCCCCCTATATACAAGAATATAAGCACTATAATACTGCCCCTATATAGAAGAATATAACTACTATAATACTGCCCCTATATACAAGAATATAACTACTATAATACTGCCCCATATATACAAGAATATAACTACTATAATACTGCCCCCTATATACAAGAATATAACTACTATAATACTGCTCCTATATACAAGAATATAACTACTATAATACTGCTCCCTATATACAAGAATATAACTACTATAATACTGCCCCCTATATACAAGAATATAACTACTATAATACTGCTCCTATATACAAGAATATAACTACAATAATACTGCCCCTATATACAAGAATATAAGTACTATAATACTTCCCCCTATATACAAGAATATAAGCACTATAATACTGCCCCTATATACAAGAATATAACTACTATAATACTGCCCCCTATATACAAGAATATAACTACTATAATACTGCCCCTATATACAAGAATATAACTACTATAATACTGTCCCCTATATACAAGACTGTAACTACTATAATACTGCCCCCTATATACAATATAAGCACTATAATACTGCCCCTATATACAAGAATATAACTACTATAATACTGCCCCCTATATACAAGAATATAACTACTATAATACTGCCCCTATATACAAGAATATAACTACTATAATACTGCCCCTATATACAAGAATATAACTACTATAATACTGCCCCCTATATACAAGAATATAAGTACTATAATACTGCCCCTATATACAAGAATTCAAGTACTATAATACTGCCCCTATATACAAGAATATAACTACTATAATACTGCCCCTATATACAAGAATATAACTACTATAATACTGCCCCTATATACAAGAATATAACTACTATAATACTGCCCCTATATACAAGAATATAAATACTATAATACTGCCCCATATATACAAGAATATAACTACTATAATACTGCTCCTATATACAAGAATATAACTACTATAATATTACCCCCTATGTACAAGAATAATACAATTTAGGACTATGGATACAACTTCTATATGTCTTTTATGTATATAGTATTTTTTTAGTCTATGGTCAAGGTTTTGAGGGGACTTGGGATCACCTTCGTTCAGGATCAGAGTACTCCTTGTATTATAATACCGGGTTATAATCCCATCCCACTGTAGACAATGAGGTCTTCGTTTACCTACTTTCGTTCCCCGTGAGAGGCCAAGAATAGTAACAGTAGGAAGTAAACATCAATACACAATGGGCCACATACAGTATAGAGTGCAGCCATTTCTAGAGGTGGAGCGCAGGTTGTGATCACAGTAGAGCTGTGTGTGGAGTCTATGAGAACATTATACACCCGTCTGCTCGGGGTCTGCGGATGCTATGAGATGTCCCTGGGATAACAGGTCTCTGTGACGGGAGTCAGCTGTGGATTGGAAGCTCCAGTTATCATACAGGGTGAGCATTGAATGTAGCATTCAGGGACTGTATCCCTATTACAGGGATAGGGGTGTTCTGAGGAGTCCTGTATTTCTCACTATGACTACTACCAGCATAGCATTTATCAACAATCAGCTCAGAATAGAGGGGGCCCCACAATCAGGACCCTCATTCATTAGCCAGACAGCAGATACAAAGTGTTTCTTGCTCTAGAGGACCCCGGCATGTCATCCTTCATTTTACCTGTGGTGGCGCTGCAGGGAAATAGATCACTTGCTTTCTAACAAAAAGAAAAATTTCAAAATTGAACAACCCTTTAAATACTAAAAAAAAAAAACTTTTATCAAACATCCTAACCTGTAATCGTGTTTTAGGATTCACCTTTGGCCTGGTGGGATGTACGGAGTGTTCTGGGCTTTAGGGCAAAAATGGTCATTGGTCCTTTACCAACCCCCATATTTATAAACACATTAGTACCGGGATAACTCAACGGGGGAGATTTATTAAGATTGGTGTTTCTAAATTATTGAGGCGCTCATGAATTTTTGTCCGTCCGTGAGAAAGTCGCATCTACTCCAGCTGTGATCCGGAGTAGATTTGCGCCATAATTTACGCCATTTTCTGGCATAAATTATAGTATGTCGGACCAGGAAAGGCCCTGCTTAGGGGGTGCAGGGGTAGTGGTCACACCTGGGCACTGTTACCTGAGGGGGCCTAACACCAGTTACACCACAGTCCCGGGATATATTATGGGGTGCTATATCACTCGTACTGGGCCTTTAGTAGTAGCCGTGTGATCCGCGCTGTGCCAGCACTACTGTGTACGGAGCAGGTGTAGTCACATGTGCACACACTACTACATTGTCATGGACCTCTGATTAGGAGGCTGCAGGGAGCTGCTATTTACATGAGATCAGCGGATAAGGCCTGACATATTGCCACTTACCTCGCCCACTGAATAAGCCCGGAAAATGCCACGAGGACGAGCCACATATCTGTCACCACAGCGTGATTCACTGTCAGAGAAGAAGACAGCGCCTTCAGACAACATCACTGCACGGACTTACATGTGTATGCAAGGAGTATCACATATTATGGGCTTAGATACACAGCTCAGCAGACAGTATCACATGATAGGATTAGATACACAGCTCAGCAGACCGTATCACATGATAGGATTAGATACACAGCTCAGTTGACAGTATCACACATGATAGGATTAGATACACAGCTCAGCAGACAGTATCACACATGATAGGATTAGATACACAGCTCAGCAGACCGTATCACATGATAGGATTAGATACACAGCTCAGCAGACAGTATCACACATGGGATGAGATACACAGCTCAGCAGACAGTATCACATGGGATTAGATACACAGCTCAGCAGACAGTATCACACATGATAGGATTAGATGCTCAGCAGACAGTATCACACATGATAGGATTAGATACACAGCTCAGCAGACAGTATCACACATGATAGGATTAGATACACAGCTCAGCAGACAGTATCACACATGATAGGATTAGATACACAGCTCAGCAGACAGTATCACACATGATAGGATTAGATACACAGCTCAGCAGACAGTATCACACATGATAGGATTAGATACACAGCTCAGCAGACAGTATCACACATGATAGGATTAGATACACAGCTCAGCAGAAAGTATCACATGATAGGATTAGATACACAGCTCAGCAGACAGTATCACATGATAGGATTAGAAACACAGCTCAGCAGACAGTATCACACATGATAGGATTAGATACACAGCTCAGCAGACAGTATCACACATGATAGGATTAGATACACAGCTCAGCAGACAGTATCACACATGATAGGATTAGATACACAGCTCAGCAGACAGTATCACACATGATAGGATTAGATACACAGCTCAGCAGACAGTATCACACATGATAGGATTAGATACACAGCTCAGCAGACAGTATCACACATGATAGGATTAGATACACAGCTCAGCAGACAGTATCACACATGATAGGATTAGATACACAGCTCAGCAGACAGTATCACACATGATAGGATTAGATACACAGCTCAGCAGACAGTATCACACATGATAGGATTAGATACACAGCTCAGCAGACAGTATCACATGATAGGATTAGATACACAGCTCAGCAGACAGTATCACACATGATAGGATTAGATACACAGCTCAGCAGACAGTATCACACATGATAGGATTAGATACACAGCTCAGCAGACAGTATCACATGATAGGATTAGCAACAGCTCAGCAGACCGTATCACATGATAGGATTAGATACACAGCTCAGCAGACCGTATCACATGATAGGATTAGATACACAGCTCAGTTGACAGTATCACACATGATAGGATTAGATACACAGCTCAACAGACAGTATCATACATGATAGGATTAGATACACAGCTCAGCAGACCGTATCACATGATAGAATTAGATACACAGCTCAGCAGACCGTATCACATGATAGGATTAGATACACAGCTCAGCAGACCGTATCACATGATAGGATTAGATACACAGCTCAGCAGACAGTATCACACATGATAGGATTAGATACACAGCTCAGCAGACAGTATCACACATGATAGGATTAGATACACAGCTCAGCAGACAGTATCACACATGATAGGATTAGATACACAGCTCAGCAGACAGTATCACACATGATAGGATTAGATACACAGCTCAGCAGACAGTATCACACATGATAGGATTAGATACACAGCTCAGCAGAAAGTATCACATGATAGGATTAGATACACAGCTCAGCAGACAGTATCACATGATAGGATTAGAAACACAGCTCAGCAGACAGTATCACATGATAGGATTAGATACACAGCTCAGCAGACAGTATCACATGATAGGATTAGATACACAGCTCAGCAGACAGTATCACACATGATAGGATTAGATACACAGCTCAGCAGACAGTATCACATGATAGGATTAGAAACAGCTCAGCAGACCGTATCACATGATAGGATTAGATACACAGCTCAGCAGACCGTATCACATGATAGGATTAGATACACAGCTCAGTTGACAGTATCACACATGATAGGATTAGATACACAGCTCAACAGACAGTATCATACATGATAGGATTAGATACACAGCTCAGCAGACCGTATCACATGATAGAATTAGATACACAGCTCAGCAGACCGTATCACATGATAGGATTAGATACACAGCTCAGCAGACCGTATCACATGATAGGATTAGATACACAGCTCAGCAGACAGTATCACACATGATAGGATTAGATACACAGCTCAGCAGACAGTATCACACATGATAGGATTAGATACACAGCTCAGCAGACAGTATCACACATGATAGGATTAGATACACAGCTCAGCAGACAGTATCACACATGATAGGATTAGATACACAGCTCAGCAGACAGTATCATGATAGGATTAGAAACAGCTCAGCAGACAGTATCACATGATAGGATTAGATACACAGCTCAGCAGACAGTATCACACATGATAGGATTAGATACACAGCTCAGCAGACAGTATCACATGATAGGATTAGAAACACAGCTCAGCAGACAGTATCACATGATAGGATTAGATACACCGCTCAGCAGACAGTATCACACATGATAGGATTAGATACACAGCTCAGCAGACAGTATTGTAGTATGCGATAAGCCGACCCGAGAACGAAGAGGAAAAGTGTAGGCCCACAATATGGCTGCCGGCGGGGCTCTGAGGATCACGGTGGCTTTGCGCACAGTTGGTGATGAGGGGCTGCACAGATGATTATTTCCCCCGGGGCACTCCCTTGTCTCCTGCCTGATTGTGGTTGGGGTGTCCTTGGTGTAATTACAGGCAGGAGGCTGCGGGGGCAGTATTACAGGCTTACCTCACAGGACACACTTTAGGGTATGTTCACACGGCCTATTTACGGACGTAATTCGGGCGTTTTTGCCCCGAATTACGTCCGAAAATAGCGCCTCAATAGCGCTGACAAACATCTGCCCATTGAAAGCAATGGGCAGACGTTTGTCTGTTCACACGAGGCGTATATTTACGCGCCGCTGTCAAAAGCCGGCGCGTAAATAGACGCCCGCGTCAAAGAAGTGACCTGTCACTTCTTTGGCCGTAATTGGAGCCGTTATTCATTGACTCCAATGAATAGCAGCGCCAATTATGCCCGTAATGGACGCGGCGTTCAAGCGCCTGCACATGCCGTTACGGCTGATATTACGGGGATGTTTTCAGGCTGAAACATCCCCGTAATTTCAGCCGTAACGGACGCCCTCGTGTGAACATACCCTTACTTTAGTTTGCAATATGGCGGTTACCATCTCCCACATGAAATGGAGGCAAAACTAGTAATAAACTCAGTCCTGTCAGTACAATGAAGCGCCAGATGCCGGAGTGGGCGACCCCCTCTCTCGGGTACCCCCAATGGCAATTCTAGGGCATAGCCGACCCCATAGTAAGTGGACAATACAATATCCGTGCTATCCTCTGCGTTACCTGTAATGGCTCCCAGCCTGTAATGGGCAGTCAGGGATAACGTATGAAGGATGAGACTCACCAACATGTGCGGTGGTGTCGCTCAATGTGTAAGTAATGGCTTCTGGTTACTCTCATGAGATTTCCTTCTCTCTATAGTCTGGTGTTATAGGCAGCCGGTCTCTGGATCCTACATGGATGGACCAAGGAACCTGACTGACTGACTGGTTGGCTGGCTGGGCCAGGGCCCACTATATATAAACTAAGCTCCTCCCACCTTCTGGAAACTTCTAGGAAAAGCCACTTGGGCTGCAAAACAGACATTTCTTTTTTAAAGTGACGGCACCTAAAAGTACAAAATGTCATAAAACATTATAAAACATATTCAAAATCTATTATCTCCCAATGAGTGTCTTGTGGGGCACGACTTAATGAGGCTGATGAAAGACACAGCTGTGACAAAGCAAATTTGATAGAAAACAGCGCAGGTCTCACTTCTATATTTCCTTCTCTGGTTAGCTATTCTCCACATGCAGTTCCCAGTTGCGGGGTGCACGACTATTTGGGTTGGTAACTCCGTCTGCGCCGTACAAAACGAATAACTTCAGAGCAGCATGGCCGCTGCAGGATATCTACTAGGATAGGCCAGTGACCAAGTGTCCAAGGAACCTTCACCTCACAAACTTTCCTTACATCAACATCATAAATACAACAAAGTAGTGTAACTCCTGTACACTACAGTACCACACATGATAGGATTAGATACACAGCTCAGCAGACAGTACCACACAAGATAGGATTAGATACACAGCTCAGGAGACAGTATCACACATGATAGGATTAGATACACAGCTCAGCAGACAGTATCACACATGATAGGATTAGATACACAGCTCAGCAGACAGTATCACACATGATAGGATTAGATACACAGCTCAGCAGACAGTATCACACATGATAGGATTAGATACACAGCTCAGCAGACAGTATTACACATGATAGGATTAGATACACAGCTCAGCAGACAGTATCACACATGATAGGATTAGATACACAGCTCAGCAGACAGTATCACACATGATAGGATTAGATACACAGCTCAGCAGACATTATCACACATGATAGGATTAGATACACAGCTCAGCAGACAGTATCACACATGATAGGATTAGATACACAGCTCAGCAGACAGTATCACACATGATAGGATTAGATACACACTCAGCAGACAGTATCACACATGATAGGATGAGATACACAGCTCAGCAGACAGTATCACACATGATAGGATTAGATACACCAGATGAGCAGACAGTATCACACATGATAGGATTAGATACACAGCTCAGCAGACAGTATCACACATGATAGGATTAGATACACAGCTCAGCAGACAGTATCATACATGATAGGATTAGATACACAGCTCAGCAGACAGTATCACACATGATAGGATTAGATACACCAGATCAGCAGACAGTATCACACATGATAGGATTAGATACACAGCTCAGCAGACAGTATCACACATGATAGGATTAGATACACGCTCAGCAGACAGTATCACACATGATAGATTAGATACACGCTGAGCAGACAGTATCACACATGACAGATTAGATACACTCGCTCAGCATACAGTATCACACATGATAGGCTTAGATACCCTGGCTCAGCAGACAGTATCACACATGACAATGCCTTAGATACCCCGGCTGCCACTGTCCTGGAGATTATATAGGAATATTATAAGGAAAGCTCCAGGCACTGTTGTGTTAGTAGTAGAAATGTTTCACCTCTCACTCGGCCGTGACTCACTCTGTGGTTACAAGAGGCAGAAGTGAAATATATGAAGGACATAAACTGAAGAAAAACTTGTAAAACAAGAGCTGCGCCGGATTCTTCTAGATGTAACGATAATCTCTATATACAATCAGAGGCAATGGGGGAGATATATCACAACTAGTGCAAGGGAGACACAGAGCAGCACACCCTAGCAACCAATCACATTCAAGCTCTCATTTTTCAAAAGGCCTCTGAGAAATTAAAGCAAGAATCTGATTGGTTGCTAGGGGCAATTGCTCTATTTTTCCCTAGAACTGGCTCCCACTTCCTTAATTATCTGGTGTGACCGGCGCCAAATAAATATGTCCTGTACAAGCCGTGAAGAGTCCTGAGTTGTCCTTCAGTCCTGTACACACGTAACAAATGCCGGGTGATAATTGCTAATGAGTCTCAATTGAGGTTGTCACTCAACTTTCCATGGATCCTGAGTGGCATATTTACCTGCAGTGTTTTGAACTGCCTTTCAGGGTCTATGGAAAGCTGGGTGTCTGACCCTATGTGTACTGTTCCTGTGTGATATTTAGGCTCTTGAACTGGAATAAATTCTCTTAATATCCCGTCATGTTCTTTTCTCCTTCTTTTAGATCAGACATGGCGTTCAGCAAGAGATTTGCGGGCCTGCAGCTTCAAGAACAAGGTGATCAGAAGCCATTACTGCACTCATATACAATGGCTGTAACTTGCAGAGTCTAAGCCGCTGTAAAACTACAACTCCCAGCATGTCTGGACAACCTTCTGCTTGGGCAGCACATGTGTGGCTATCAAGGCATGCTGGGAATTGTAGTTGTGTCACAGCTGGAGAGCCGCAGGTTGCAGATCACTGATCTAAACTGATTAGATTTCCGATATTCCACATAATAATAATTTTTCCGGTATTGCGGGCATTGTTGGATTGGGTCCCTACGGGTATGTTCACATGGGCTATTAGTAAACGCCCCGAAAAATGGCTAAAAAAATTGCGGGGTCTGAATGCCTCCAAACGTCTTCCCATTAATTGCAACGGGAAAAACGGCACCTCTTAGGCCCCATGCGTAGACTTTATCCATCCGTAATTACGGACTCATTCATGTCTATGGCCAACGGACACCTTTCCGTATATTTACTGCAAGGTGTCCGTGCCGTAGGTGTCTGTGCCGTAGAAGGTGTCCGTGCCGTAGAACGTGTCCGTGCCGTAGAAATCTTCCGTAAAAAAATAGGACATGTCCTATGTTTTTATTTTACGGACCGTGCTCCCATACTTTATAATGGGAGCACGGCCCGCAAATGTGGATGGCTGTCCGCGGCCGGCCGTGCCCGTAATCACGGACCATGATTACGGGCATGGTCGTGTGCATGGAGTCTTATGAGATTAGTGTGCCTTGAAGGACGATTGATGAATTGTAATATAGTTACTGGCCACTAGAGGGAGCTATATATATATATATATATATATATATATATATATATATATATATACATATATATATAGTTGCTAATAGTGCTCAGACTGCTATTGTGTGTATAATACTATATATATATATATATATATATATATTATAACATGGTCGTTAACTGTCAATCAGGTGTTGATATCAAGAAGTTTGAGGAGGATTTCTTGTCTGCTCATAATAAATATCGGAAGTTGCACGGATCGCCTCCTCTGCAGCTGAGCCAGGACCTCTGCAAATCAGCGCAGAAATGGGCCGACCACCTGCTCTCCATACGGACCCTGAAACACAGTGACAGTAAACTTGGAGAAAACTTATACTACAAGAGCAGCTCCAGCCCCAAAGACTTAGCAGGTATGAGGTCAATGATAATCTAATTGTAGAAAGAGGAGACAATGAGGATACACTGTAACAAACTGCAACGGCAACACTACTTCCTTCCAGAGATAGCGCCACCCTTGTCTATGGGTTGTTTCTGGTATTGCAGATCAGCATCAATGGAGCTGAGCTACAATAACAGGTACAGCCCATGGACAAGAGTGCTGCTATTTCTGGACGGAAGTCGCCATTTTTTTCTAATCTCATAAAACCCCTTTGATCATTGTATAATAAAAAGTTGTGCAACTTTCTAGTTTACTTTTTGTTTCAAATCCCCACGATTGTTTGCTTTCAATGAATGGGAATGTTATTATTTACATTCAGAGGCTGGAAACTGGTCCTGACCTAATATCAGCAGCAGTTTGTTACAGTGTATCAGTGTAGGCAATCCTCTGCAGGCTGAAAACAGCAACAACTCAAGTCTCTTAACTATATTGATACAGTGTAACAAGCTCACAGCTGTGTGAAGAGGCCTAGGTCAGAATGTCTAATCTTGTACTAATCCATTACATCATGTGGTATACTCCAGTCACATCCAAAGCTGCGACAATAGTCTACAGGTTCAGTGCTTGTATATAGAATGCTTTGCTGTAGTGCATTGTGGGAGATGTAACCAGGCACTATACAGAATTCTAATGTAGGCAAAACTACATCTTCCACAATGCCATGCATCCATATTCAGACTTTCGCTGTAGCTGAGGTCTATGCGATCTACTATCAGGCACCAAATTCTTATTAGGTACTGTATATTAGAATATAGGTACGTATGTATGTATGTATGTATGTATACACAGCGCTCTCTTCAATCAACTTTATTTGTACTCAGTAACACATTCAGCACAATATCTTTTAATTGTGTAGGTAATGAGCCGGTGGACAGTTGGTACAGCGAGATTGAAAACTATGACTTCAATAAACCTGGCTTCTCCAGCAACACAGGTAAGGAACTTATGGAAGTCCAAAATATATTTAAAAAAATTATCAGTATTTCCGCAAACAGCGCCTCTAGTGGTCAATATATACATAGTTGATCTGCACATGGCAAGTCTGACCTCTAGTGGCCAAATGGAAAACTGCATAAATTCTAGAAATATAAAATGTATTATATATCAATTTTTCTTGCAAGCGATGATGTCATGATGAGCAAAAAAAATTTTTGTTTCCTTAAGGTCACTTCACCCAAGTTGTCTGGAAGGATTCCAAGGAGGTTGGACTTGGACTGGCTACGAATGGTAAACGAGTCTACTTTTTGGTGGCCCAGTACAACCCAGGTGGAAACATCACCAACCCAGGCTACTATGAGAAGAATGTTCTACCTTGTGCAACAGTGCCACCTACTGCCAGTGCTGGGTGTGACTCCCGGTTAAAACCAGCAAACAACAAGGCACCATCTGAAGTCAATACAGATAATGAGTGCACACCTATATCCAGCGCAGTCCCAGGTGAGAGAGTTGGGACAGGGGTTAAGTTTATTGCATGTGGTCTAGCCCAGTGGGGCTGCACTTCAGACTGCTGGAGGAGGTCATTAACAAGCATTAGCTATTTCCAACATATATCAGTCATTTTTTGATGCTTTTGCAAACTGAGCTCTGATTAGTCCGTTCCCGCCATGGGTCTTGGCGTTATATAGTAGGAAACTTCCGAAGTTTAGTAAAATACTTGGCCCTCGTGGCTGATAATAGCTGAGGACACTAGAGTGGAGCTCTGAAATATTTGCGATGTTGCCATATAGTCTTTTCTAACTCCATCTTTAAAGATCTATGAAAATGTGTGTATGAAATGCCATACCGTACATATAATACCACCATAAACGACCGTACAGGAGTGTCATACGTATTGTAGAGAACTAATATAAAAGTGCCAATACAATACTGCTATATAATACTAATATAATAGTGCTATACACTGCAACACTAATATTACATCCCCACAACCTATCATAGATATAAAAGTGCTAATATAATAGCGCTATACACTGCAACACTACTATTACATCACCACAACCTATCAGAGAACCAACATAAAAGTGCCAATATAATACTGCTATATAAAATGAATATAATACTGCTATACACTGCAACACTACTATTACATCACCACAACGTACCATAGAGAACCAATATAACAGTGCCAATATAATACTAATATAATAGCACTATACACTGCAACACTACTATTACATCACCACAACATACCATAGGGAGACGATATAAAAAAGTGCCAATATAATACTGCTATACAACACTAATATTACATCACCACAACCTATCAGAGAACCAACATAAAAGTGCCAATATAATACTGCTATATAAAATGAATATAATACTGCTATACACTGCAACATTACTATTATATTACCACAACGTACCATAGAGAACCAATATAACAGTGCCAATATAATACTAATATAATAGCACTATACACGGCAACACTACTATTACATTACCACAACCTATCATAGATATAAAAGTGCTAATATAATACTGCTATATAATACTAATATAATAGCGCTATACACTGCAACACTACTATTACATCACCACAACCTATCAGAGAACCAACATAAAAGTGCCAATATAATACTGCTATATAAAATGAATATAATACTGCTATACACTGCAACATTACTATTATATTACCACAACATACCATAGGGAGACGATATAAAAAAGTGCCAATATAATACTGCTATATAATACTAATATAATAGTGCTATACACTGCAACACTAATATTACATCCCCACAACCTATCATAGATATAAAAGTGCTAATATAATAGCGCTATACACTGCAACACTACTATTACATCACCACAACCTATCAGAGAACCAACATAAAAGTGCCAATATAATACTGCTATATAAAATGAATATAATACTGCTATACACTGCAACATTACTATTATATTACCACAACGTACCATAGAGAACCAATATAACAGTGCCAATATAATACTAATATAATAGCACTATACACGGCAACACTACTATTACATTACCACAACCTATCATAGATATAAAAGTGCTAATATAATACTGCTATATAATACTAATATAATAGCGCTATACACTGCAACACTACTATTACATCACCACAACCTATCAGAGAACCAACATAAAAGTGCCAATATAATACTGCTATATAAAATGAATATAATACTGCTATACACTGCAACATTACTATTATATTACCACAACATACCATAGGGAGACGATATAAAAAAGTGCCAATATAATACTGCTATACAACACTAATATTACATCACCACAACCTATCAGAGAACCAACATAAAAGTGCCAATATAATACTGCTATACAACACTAATATAATAGCGCTATACACTGCAACATTACTATTACATCCCCACAACCTATCAGAGATATAAAAGTGCCAATATTATACTGCTATATAATACTAATATAATACTGCTATACACTGCAACACTACTATTATATTACCGCAACGTATCATAGAGAACCAATATAACAGTGCCAATATAATACTGCTATACACTGCAACACTAATATTACATTACTGCAACGTACCATATAGAACTAATATAAAAGTGGCAATATAATACTGCTATACACTGCAACACTAATATTACATTACTGCAACGTACCATATAGAACTAATATAAAAGTGGCAATATAATACTAATATAATAGCGCTATACACTGCAACACTACTATTATATTACCACAACGTATCATAGAGAACCAATATAACAGTGCCAATATAATACTAATATAATAGCGCTATACACTGCAACACTAATATTACATCACCACAACCTATCATAGAGAACCAATATAAAAGTGCCAATATAATAGCACCACACATAGCTAGTAAAATGGGCCCCTGCCACACAGTGCTGATATAAAAGGGCCAAAAAGTGTCACTATTCTGATCCCTATATTAGAGCATTCTGTAGTTTGTTCTTTTATAGGGACAAGTATCGTCGCAGGAAGTAACGGAGGGTGGTTGGTCCTCTGTCTTACTTTTGCCGCATGTGGTGCTAATAACGCCGACACAATCCCAGACTTAGGATATTTCATAATGTAAAGTGACTTTTATGCAATGCTTTCGGCTTCTCTTCTCACTCGCTGTCACTATATATATCCCGATTATCACAGAAACAGAAGGTTTTCTCAGGTTTAATGAATTTTCTCGGCGAGGTTCAGATACTTGACGTTCTGCCACCTTATTCTGCTTGTTATGACTGGAGCGACGTGAAAGCGACAAACTTCATCAGGAAAAATGATGTAACCGCAGTCTATATAGCGAGTTGCGGTATTATTTCTATACTGACCTGGGCCAACCATGACTTTGTATATAGTTTATGCCCCCCCTGACGACTGTACCCCTCCATTCTATCACAATTGCGCTAAAATCTTTGGCGCTTCACCCATCTTTTTGATCTGAACCCAGCTCATCAACCACAGGACCCCCCCCCCCCCCTGATGCTACTGCCCACCACCAGCTCCTCTATGTTCTTGCTAAGAGTCACCCAAAGAATCCATTACCAGGTGACCAACACTCACTTAAAGGGATATTCCAGTTTGTATCTTACATTTTTTTAACATTTTCCAATATACTTTTTGTATCAATCCTTGCGGATTTATGATCTCTGCTTGCTGTCATTTAATAGGAACCTTCATTGTTTACTTCCAGTGGATTAATAAACTATCGCGATCATGTCATGGACACACAGTTGCACGGTTCGTTACAGTTGCAGCACAATACAATTATCAGAGCTCTGTCTTGTAACGAGCTGGACAAGCTGCAGTACCAGTGAGAGCTGAGGCCCCTCCATTGTGACGATTCTCAGGGGTCCTGGCGGTCACCCACCCTCCTCCTACCCCTGTTAAAGTCCTGGAGAATCCCTTTAAAGGGCCAGTGAACCCATAGTCGGTAGCTTATAATAGTGCAGCAGCATTATAAGAGGAGTGACTGATATCTGTTATACGTATGATGTAAATTGGGGCCCCAGGGTTTTTTGTACAGTCTGTCACTGAAATGGCTGATACCAGGGAAGAATAGAGTACGTCCCACTACACAGTGAATGAACGTAGGGTAAAATGTCCCTTTGAATAAGATGAATTAACGGTTTCATTACCTGTAGATAATGTGACAGGTGCCCTTTAAGTTCTGCGGTCCATGATTATGATCGTCTTTTCGATCTCCTTCTGTTTACTCAGCTGATAATATAAGAAGGTGACGTTCTAGAAAATTTATGGGGAAAAAATTGAGCGCCCTGTGTGGCGGCCAAGCATCAGATATCATAGGAATCCAGGGCGGCAGCTCCAGAAGTCTATGGCACGAGGCTATAGGATTCAGACATGGCGGTCCTATTATTTTTGGAGGACGTGGTGCGAAACATTATATCGACAGGAACTCTAATCTGTCATCCATATTTTTTCCCGGATTCTTGCGTTATTTACCCCTTCACCTGTTCCACAACTTGGCTTCCATAGAAGAAGTTTTATGGGAAGCATAGAAGGGAGGATTCATATGTACCTATCCCCATTACTGCAGTACCGATGCAATGTCACATGACATCTTGGCGTAATGTCACGTGACGTCACAACGCTACCGGAGGGATCTGTAGAGCCCCAGGATAGATAAGTTACCACATTTCCATTTGCTGTAGCCTCCAATTGCATGTCTTCAAAGTTCATCCCAACAGGACAACCCCTGTCCATCTACCCTATTAGTGACTATTATAAAGTGGGGTCCCCTGCTTGTGATCCCCTTCTATTAGGCCAAATGGAGAACTATAGCAAAGAGCGGCTACTGCTCTGGAGGACTTGGCGCAACCATGTAATATATTAATTTGGACGCCATGTAATACCACATTTCTCCTGTAGTGGCCACTGCAGGAGAAATGTGTGGCTGCCCACAGCTTCCCTGGTCATGAATCCTGATCGCTGGTAGTTTCCATCTGTCGGGCCCATGGTGAACAACTCATTGCCAGTGGGTCCTCATTTGGAGAAGAGGTTGTTCAGAAGGGATAATCCCTTAAATTCGGGTAATTATTTAAAGGGATCTACCTCCATGACATTAGATGACTCTTATCATTACGTATTAGACCAATGTTGACTTTGGATGCCCCCTATAGATCTATTTATATATACTAACAAAAAATGTTGCTTCTCTTGAGGAACCTAAGACACAAACTGGTTCTTGTCTCCGGATTCATGAGGTGGGGGGCTTTGCGTGAATAATCAGACTGAATTAAAATGCATGGAGTCTGGCTATGGATTCCCACACCGCACTACAAAGCATACCCAGAAGCCCCCACTGCAGACTCCATTCATGGGATCCACACAAGCAGCAGGCCTGCTTTACTGCAGACAATACAGCAAAGAGAAGAACAACATGAAATCCTTTATGGCAGATTTCCTCTTTGACTAGAATGGGAACAGAGGGCGAGGCAGAACAGACGAGACGATACGGGGTGTTCTATATAGTCCAGCGATGGTGTCTGGTATAATCGCACATTACACTATATAACTATACAATTTCATCATGCAATCTGATTGTCATAGATTGGATTGTACAGGTATACAACTATAAGAGCGAGTTTAGGGGCTGTTTAAAGGGCCAGTTTGGTGGTGCATAGGGAATGGACAGTGGGTAGCAGATTTAGGGTTATGCTAACATGAGGAACCTTGTTTCTGCAGTAGAGTTTATCTTGGACGCCTCAGGGGAGTATGGTAAATGGGGGGGATTTTGGGACTTTATGTATAGCTGTACTGATCTCCTCTGTAGCTGATGCTTATCAGCAACAAAATAATAATCCAGCAATAGTTAAATAAATCCAGGATTACAAAATTGGTGCCCTGAGGTAGCGTGACACTAAGGGGAGCAAGGAAGGGGGTCAATTATCGCTTAAATAGACAAAATACCGATTTTTTTTATGATAAATGTCTATTTTGAGCAAATTAACTCTTTCTACTTAAATAGTTATTGTTATTTTTCGGAAGGGAGTAGGGGTTATCGCTGGGTAGAGTTTACTCCATTCAAGTGATTACAATACAAAGTTCTCTTCTTTGACCTAATCATTTCCTGGCTAGGTTAGAGCTGGGGGCGCTGTTGCATTGGAGTTTATGGAAAGCATTGTCACTTTAGTGGTGAAAAGTGGTACTGCAACTGGTTAACTAAATGTTGATTTCTCTGCAATTTGACGACTTTAGACAACAAGGGAAACTTTTATCATGTATTATATATAATATATATGTTTCATAAAAGCTGGCATTTGCTTTTTTTAGTTTAAAAACATACAGGACGTTTTTAGGTGACCCTATTTACATATGTAACAGACGCCATGTGATGACCTCATTGTTATGCAATCAGCACCTCCCCCTTCTCCCCCCGAGTGTTTATTGATCTCCTCATACTACTACTTTTACCTTTAGGGTATGTTCACACGATGTGTTTTCAGACGTAATTCGGCCGTTTGCCCATTGCTTGCAATGGGATTTACGGTGTTCTGTTCCCACGAGGCGTAATTTTATGCGTCATTGTCAAAATACGGCACGTAAATAGAAGTGTAGGTCGTTTCTTGGGACATTTTTTGAGCCTTTTTCATTGACTCCATTGAAAAACAGCTCCAAAAACGGCCGTAAAATACGCCGCGAAAAACGCGAGTTGCTACAAAAACGTCTGAAAATCAGGAGCTGTTTTCGCTTGAACATACCCTTACTTTGTGAATGTTGGCAGAGATTACATTACTGGAACAGGCAGCCACAGGGGTTATGCCTGTCATAGCAAGTCCTTGATGTCAGCCAGGTATGTAGATTTTGTAACCTGTTTATTCTCTTTGATCAGAATCGAACGGATCTTCTGTGGTTCCGATTGATTAAAATGTTTGCAAATATATAATTTCTGCTCTAAACAAAAACTTAGGCGACACAAAATACGTGGCTTGTAAATTATGTTGGTCTAAAAGGCACCCAATTAGATTAAGACTGGAACCGCCATGGGCTCCTGAGCTGGGCCAAGTGAAATTTTAGTGCCCAATGCAATGACCTCACTTAATGTGAGCTGCCCAGCCAATCAACCAGTGAATATTTATTGCAGTCAATGAAGTATAAATTAATTGGCACCACTTACAATTTGCTGAAAATATAGTGATGAGCCCCATTGTTAGGTTTGGTAGGGAGGTGATGGGGCCCCGACAATAGACCTTGATCAGTTGCACATTATAGCCTGCATATGAGCACCAGAAAAAGGGAACAAGCAGCTGTTTAATAAATACCTTATTATATACTTGCCTATGGCCAGTATAGTTCGAGGCCGACAGACCTTAAAGGGGAACCGTCCCTTTATCTACAGATATAAAAACTGTTAATTCCTTGTACTTAAAAGGACACTAAACCCAAAGACTACCCTGTATTTATTCACTGTGCAGTCAATTGTAATCTATTGTTCTCTGTTATCCGCAATTTCAGGCTGGTCAGTATCAGACTGTAGTGTTCTTCAATGAGGGAAAAATCTCACTGCCTTGATAAAAACTTCTTTATGTCACCTATCTCCAGTGCTGAGGCATTTACATCCATAGGTTTGACTGATATCAGCTGATCCTTTTATAATGCTGCTGGACTATTATAAGCTGCCGACTATAGGTGTCGTGGCCCTTTAAATGTACAAGTTCCAAGAATATGGACTTCTACCCTACACAGATAGGAGAACGGTTTACACGGGTGAATTTTATGCCAATCTCTAACCCTGGCACACAAATAGTTTCGCCTTTCCAGATGTTGTGTCCTGCAGGGGGGGCTGTTCATGCAGCTGTCAGGGGTCTAGTTTCAGTGTGTTCACAGAGTTCCTTTCCCTCCTCCTACTGGGGGAAGAGGAGTCTCAGCATCCACAGCTCTTTATCCTCTCCAAACAAGACCGGCTCTCAGTCTGCAGGAGCCCACAGCCAAGTAATGTGACTCAGCCCTTGTCCTGAAAGCAGCGGCTGCAGAGGCCGTCCCCAGGGTAGAGGCTGCGAGGACTAGGAAGGAGAGGAGGAGATGGGAGGCTGCTTTTCACGCCGCAGACCCAGGGGTGAGTACGCGGAACAATCGGGCACAATAGACGGCTTAAAGGGTGCAATCATTAGATTGTAAGCTTTTGGGGTCCTGTATTGTCATTGTATGTTTACTGCTTCCCCTGGTTGTGAAGTGCTGTGGAATATCTAAGTAATGATGATTATTAGGAAGTCCCTTTAACTTACTTAAAGGGGGTTCTCCTACCCTATAGACTTTTATGGCACAGCGACTAGAAGGTTAACCAACAGTGAGGACCCCAACCCCAAGAACGAGGGTTCACCTACACTGTTCCTAAAGAAAATTGAGCATCGCTTCTGTACGGCTGTCCACTAAAGTGAGTAGGAGATACAGAAACAGCGGAGTGAGGTGTGAACCCCCCAGTGACCAGACTGTTATAGTATATGTAGCGAAGGGGTCATAAATGTCTATGGTGGAAAACCAGAATCCATTAATGGAACAGATTATTGAGCTAGATATATAGTGGAGGAAACCGCCTAGGGGATCTTGTTATAAGCCTAAATGAATTTTCTCCAAAAACATCAGAAGAGATAGCAATAAATCCCCCGTCGGGGGATTCCGCTACCTGCGTAATCTATGCAGCCGTCATGGTGTGTCGTCCTTGTGCTGTCACATCTATGTGGTCATGTGATATAATAACGTGACCGCATTTTCCATTGCCATTGAGCAGTGCACCTATCTGCTTATGTGCTGCATTGCTAAACCCTGATTTACAGACTGCATTATACTTCAGAGCAGCACTCACTATTCTGCTGGTGGAGTCACTGTGTACATACATTATATTACAAATCCTGTACTGATCCTGAGTTACATCCTGTATTATACTCCAGAGCTGCACTCACTATTCTGCTGGTGGAGTCACTGTGTATATACATTATATTACAAATCCTGTACTGATCCTGAGTTACATCCTGTATTATACTCCAGAGCTGCACTCACTATTCTGCTGGTGGAGTCACTGTGTAAATACATTACATTACTTATCATGTATTGATCCTGAGTTACATCCTGTATTATACTCCAGAGCGGCACTCACTATTCTGCTGGTGGAGTCACTGTGTACATACATTACATTACTTATCCTGTACTGATCCTGAGTTATATCCTGTATTATACTCCAGAGCTGCAGTCACTATTCTGCTGGTGGAGTCACTGTGTACATACATTACATTACTTATCCTGTACTGATCCTGAGTTACATCCTGTACTATACTCCAGAGCGACACTCACTATTCTGCTGATGGAGTCACTGTGTACATACATTACATTACTTATCCTGTACTGATCCTGAGTTATATCCTGTATTATACTCCAGAGCTGCACTCACTATGCTGCTGGTGGAGTCACTGTGTACATACATTACATTACTTATCCTGTACTGATCCTGAGTTATATCCTGTATTATACTCCAGAGCTGCACTCACTATTCTGCTGGTGAAGTCACTGTGTACATACATTACATTACTTATCCTGTACTGATCCTGAGTTACATCCTGTATTATACTCCAGAGCTGCACTCACTATTCTGCTGGCAGAGGCACTGTGTACATACATTACATTACTTATCCTGTACTGATCCTGAGTTACATCCTGTATTATACTCCAAAACTGCATTTACAATTCTGCAGTTTGTTTTGTGGAGACAGTCAACAAGCTTCTTGTCAGACACACCCATAAAAGCTTCTATAATGTAGGGGGTAGTTTGTTTTACCTTCATCAGGTGACTGTACAGTGCCTAGTGTAAAAACACTTTCCAGAATACTAACCAATAATATCACCAAAGCATGCACTGTTTAGACACTGAAGAAACGGGGATTGCTGTGAGATTTTAGCTCTGAAGCCTGCAGAATTGTGAATGCAGCTCTGGAGTATTTATGTTTTATATCCACAAACCATTTAAGATGAGTTAGAAGCTGTGGATGTAGATTCATATAATGGATGATATTGATTGGGTTAAGTCTTTTTATTACTAAGGAACGCTACAAAAGCGGGGTTGATGTCAGAAGGAAACACCGTTTTTTTCGAGATCATCTTTATACTTCTGAAAACTCCTGGAGCTTCATTATAAACCCTGACTCATTTGCATAAGTAACGTTGTAAGAATAACAGTTTTACAAGTGCTCGTTGGCTGGAGCGACCATGTCTCGTTCTAGCTGTGCATGAGATGTGGCTGCAGAACAGAAAACGAGGGGGCGGAGATATGATAAAAATGATTCCAGTGCCACTGGAGACAACACAACTGTGATCACTAGATCAGGCTTGGGCAATCTGTGTCTTTCCGTGGCTGCATGCTGGGACTTGTGGTTCTACACCAACCATAGGGCCAAAGGTTGCCTACCAGTCATTTGAATAGAGAAGTCTTTCTATTGGCAATCACAGATCATCAGTGATCTATGACAGCCGTCTACAACCTACGGCCCTTTAGCATGCTGGGAGTTGTAGTTTTTTTCAATAGCTGGAGAGCCAATGGTTGGGATTCACCTTAAAAGGGTTGTCCATTTTTTCTTTTTAGGACATATGACCCTAAATTGTGTAGGTACAGGGGTGCAGCTATAAGGAGTGCAGATGCTTGGGTCGCACCTTGGCCCTTGAGCCTAAAGGGACCACAAAAGTTCCCTCTGCCCCATATGAGGAGGCCAGTACTATAAATTACATGTAATAGTTGCGGGGCCCTGTTACAGATTTTGCATTGGGGCCCAGAAGCCTCACGTTAGTAGGTCCATGTAAACAATGGGGCTCCTGAGAGCGCTATTGTTTAAACATAGATTGACTGTTATACTCTGTTTTTCCTTCAGGGGGAGCTGATGGGAAAGCATGTCTACGGTATGCATCATCAGCTGATCAGGAGGGTTCCCTTATAATCTGATAGGTAGACAGGGGACTCCATTATAATCCCCCTCGACCCCATAAAAAGTGTACAACTTTAGGAGACTATACTTTGCTGCATCCATAACCGGTCTGTGAATGACGTCACTGCACACACAGTTATAAACAAGACGATGCTGATGATTGAAGTTGGCAACCGCAAAGGAAACTACTCTAGCGGTTATTTTACTGGGTTCACCGAGGCTTTCATCATGCAAAAAGTTTTATTTGTGTGGTGAAAAAGTTCCCCACAATGCAGTGCTTTATTCCTCCTCGCTCTAAAGTCCTGCTTAATGAATAGAACACCAGAACTACAGTGAAGACTGACACATTTACAAGTAGAATGATGCAAGATTTTGAGCAGGTCGCAAATGTGAATCTATAGGATTGAGGTGCCATTTAGGATCTGTGGGTGCCAGTCCCTATGACTACTCTTATTGGTTGTCATGCAATATCTGTTAACCCTGTAGGGTAAGCATTAATAAATCCGATTGTCCTGTTATAGTCTTTCTGTCCTATACAATATGCCTCATCAGAGGGTAACGTCAAGCTCCTGGGCCGCAGTGCAAAATGTATAACAGGGTCCGTTTATAGTACTGGTGTCTGCTTACGAGGCAGAGGGGCATTTAAACCCCTCAAGCACCATGGCCTGGGTGCGACTGCCACCTCGGCCCCCCCTACAGATACACTCCTGTGCCTCATTACTGGGTCTGCTGTGCGGTTTGGAAACCCGGAGGGGATGTCACATTAGTGGGACTTCCCATCAGTGACACAGCAGTGTGGTTTGTGTTGCCTAACACTATACAGTTACACTATATATAGTACAATGCAGGAATGACACTTGCTATATGGAAGAGATGGGGGAGGGGAGGTGATGTTTTTCACTAGTGGATCTTATATTAAGTTGTTCTGAAGTTACAGGCCTAAAGCCTGAGGCTGCACTACTGAGAGATTCTGATGACATCATGTGTCCTTGTCATAGAGACCTGGTCTGGATCCCAGTCACCATCAATATCTACATCCTCCCTGCTTTGAATAGCGGCAGTGATCTATGTGGACATTGATGTGACTCTGAACTCTATGCTGAGGGACAACTCATACTAAGAAATGTCTACATCCCTGTGCCCCACCCGGCATTGTGTGCGTGACCCATCATCTGCTGTGAAATCCCAGTGTCACGCTCATGAAAGGCAAATATCAGCACCCAGGTCTCCGAGGACATTCAAGTCAGAACAAAGAATTGATGGGTGTATCAATACAATTATAGAAGTAGATTAACCCCTTATACCATGTGCCCTGTGTACATACTTTATACCATGTGCCCTGTTTATATACTTTATACCATGTGCCCTGTTTATATACTTTATACCATGCGCCCTGTGTACATACTTTATACCATGTGCCCTATGTATATACTTTATACCATGTGTCCTATGTATATACTTTATACCATGTGCCCTGTGTACATACTTTATACCATGTGCCCTATGTATATACTTTATACCATGTGCCCTGTTTATATACTTTATACCATGCGCCCTGTGTACATACTTTATACCATGTGCCCTATGTATATACTTTATACCATGTGCCCTATGTATATACTTTATACCATGTGCCCTGTGTACATACTTTATACCATGTGCCCTGTTTATATACTTTATACCATGTGCCCTGTGTACATACTTTATACCATGTGCCCTATGTATATACTTTATACCATGTGTCCTATGTATATACTTTATACCATGTGCCCTGTGTACATACTTTATACCATGTGCCCTATGTATATACTTTATACCATGTGTCCTGTGTACATACTTTATACCATGTGCCCTATGTATATACTTTATACCATGTGTCCTGTGTACATACTTTATACCATGTGCCCTATGTATATACTTTATACCATGTGCCCTGTGTATATACTTTATACCATGTGCCCTATGTATATACTTTATACCATGTGCCCTGTGTATATACTTTATACCATGTGTCCTGTGTATATACTTTATACCATGTGCCCTGTGTATATACTTTATACCATGTGCCCTATGTATATACTTTATACCATGTGCCCTGTGTATATACTTTATACCATGTGTCCTGTGTATATACTTTATGTCATGAGCCCTGTGTATATACTTTATCCCATGTGCCCTATGTATATACTTTATGCCATGTGCCCTATGTATATACTTTATGCCATGTGCCCTATGTATATACTTTATACCATGTGTCCTGTGTATATACTTTATACCATGTGCCCTGTGTATATACTTTATTCCAGGTGTCCTATGTATATACTTTATACCATGTGCCCTGTGTATATACTTTATTCCAGGTGTCCTATGTGTATACTTTATGCCATGGGCCCTGTGTATATACTTTATCCCATGTGCCCTGTGTATATACTTTATACCATGTGCCCTATGTATACATTTTATGCCATGGGCCCTATGTATATACTTTATACCATGTGCCCTGTGTATATACTTTATTCCAGGTGTCCTATGTATATACTTTATACCATGTGCCCTGTGTATATACTTTATTCCAGGTGTCCTATGTGTATACTTTATGCCATGGGCCCTGTGTATATACTTTATGTCATGTGCCCTGTGTATATACTTTATCCCATGTGCCCTGTGTATATACTTTATCCCATGTGCCCTGTGTATATACTTTATACCATGTGCCCTGTGTATATACTTTATCCCATGTGCCCTGTGTATATACTTTATACCATGTGCCCTATGTATACATTTTATGCCATGGGCCCTATGTATATACTTTATACCATGTGCCCTGTGTATATACTTTATTCCAGGTGTCCTATGTATATACTTTATATATTATGTAATGTGGTTATGGTGACGTATCGCTAAAGCGCTAATGATATTTGCCATTTGGAATTCTGGGAAAGCTGGGCGACAAATGTAATGATGGCCGTATCGGTTACCACCCAGCTTTCTCGGAATCATATAGAATTTGATACAGCTGGATAGAGCTTTTATAATTAGGGAGAAATTGACCGTCATTCCTAGGAAAGTCTCCTAGTCCTTGATGTCTATAGAAGCCCCCTCCTCCTTACAGTGCAGCTCTTCCTAGTAAGGACTGTATGTATGTGGGGACGACTCGTCCATGTGGAGCCCCGTGGACCGGCAGTAGCGAGATTCCTTGCAGTACAATGTTGTGATTCATCCGTAGCCCCTGACTGGGATGATTGGAATGACGTGGGTTGTCTTGAGGAAAGCCCAAATCTGTCTGTAATGTTCTGCACATGAGCAGTGTGTGGGGTGTGGGCCGCCCGTCTGCTACCCCAGTAGTGAACACTAGATCCCAGAATAGCGACGACCATTCCCAGTGACTGTAATGTAATAACCTTGGTTTTCTTGTAAAAACACTCTCTGCGATACACCCTATTAGGACTGGGCACAGTTGCAATTTTCGCCACACTTTAGTATCTGCAACTACTGGACCCTCCACCGTTCTACTGAAGGCCCTTTTAAACTGGCCGACTATCAGCAACGAGCGTTATATGAACTGATATGCCCGATAATCGCCCAGTGTAAAACCCCATTTAGATATCCATGCAACCCTATGTGGGTTCTTGCTTCTTCAGGATTACCCTTCTTCTTATCTCAAAATCTGGAAAGGAGTTTGATGAAACTGGACAATTCCTTTAAGGAACAGTAGCAGTGTTTGTCAATCTGCAGGATTATTCTACCACTTCCCTTGAAGAAATCTTAAAGAGGATTTAGGTGTTAATTTTCCCCCTGATCTCTTAGATTCCAGGGGTGGCTCTTCATTAATGGGTGGGGCTTGGTGTGTCTGGTTTCTATTTGAAAAAAGAGCAGTGGGGGAGGGCTCCTGCTGCAGCCAGTTGCCTTACAGCCAGACAGAAAGGTTTGTGAGAAGGAGGTGGGAGCGGTGGGTGTCTTTAATTAGGGTCCTATAAAGATTTTAAGAATCTCCGACATAACATCTGTATTCTCCTAATCTGAGCACAGAACAGCACCCTAATAACTGAGTAGACCCCACCCTGACTCTCTCTTTTTTTTTTTAACAAAAATCATATAATGTAGTGGTCTAATTTGATCCAAGGAACCTAAATCATACAAAAATCTTTTTTTATGTCCAAGAAAATATTCCAGGGAAGAGAACAGGATGTTAGTAATTCCTTCTGAGATCCATATATCATATTTACATCCCATTCTATGGCCGTGACTCACACAACATCTGTTTTTTTTAGGTGTTGAAGGCAACCAGTTTGAGAAAGACTTTGTGTCTGCCCATAACGCTTACAGGAAGAAACATGGAGCCCCACCACTCCAGCTCAACCGGGACCTCTGCCGCTCAGCACAAACATGGGCAGACCACCTGCTGTCCATCCGGACCCTCAAACACAGTGGGACGGACAATGGAGAGAACCTGTACTACAAATACAGCTCCAGCACCAGGGAGCTCCCAGGTAATCCCTGCAGATATGTCTCCCAAGAGGACATACAAAAGGGACAGATAATAGATCAAACAGACCACCTCATAGATAACCCACAACCCACCAAGACAGACCCCTCAGCCCAATCAGGTCTATTCTCCATTTTTTAAACCCACAGACAGGGGTTGTGTAGCTTAGAAAACCCATATTCAAATACCCTATAAGGGCATTAAGAGTAAAAAAGTTGGGCTCTCATGTTCGGGACCTCCATGAAGTAGCTTGAGCGGAAAGAAGCTGCAAAAACATCTTGCTTAGTCTCTGGATGTCCCAGCATTATATGGACAACTAATTAATTTTATTGCACACCATGTAATGCATAATTTATCCTGCGGTGGCACTGCAGTGAAATAGAACACTGTCGTCCAGGTTCCCTCATAGGTTACAGCTGATCGCTGGGGGTTCCCGGAGTAGAACAACCTGTGGTCAATTTGTTTTTGAAGGACCCTTCTAACAAAAAAGATGGTCCAAAGAGGACATAAAATTCGACTGTAATCACCCATTAATATTCCCAAACCCAATTTTAATCCTGTATTGAAAGGTGCATACATTTTTATTGCAAATTAAAATAAAAAATTAAAATTAAAGTGAGGGGGGTGGTGCCCAACATATAGATTCTCTCTTTGTGTCATGCTCCGCCCCCTCAGGCCCTGCACTAGACATTACATAGTGTAGATGTTTTGCTGGGAGTGTTCCCTTAAACCCAACCCCCTCTTCAGAAATGTATTTTTTGCTCACTTGCATTTGGAATTTAAGGGAGAGTCCAGTCAGAGTTGATATTGATACGACAGCTGCCTTAAATATTCCTAAGTCACATGGTAAAGTAATTTTATAGAACTGAATTTGCAAAATATTTTTTTTATCAACTGTATTAAACTCCCATCATGGGTGGAGCATAGATTTCATATTCTTTTTACACTGGGAGGAGCTTCCTCTTGTGCTCTTTGTCGCCCCCTGCTGTATTTGTTGTCTTGATTTTCACTTCTAGACACCAGAACATTCACGTCGATTATCCTGTGATAATCAAATAAAAAAAAGAATGACACAATTTTTGTACTTGTGCTGGTCCCAACTTCATCTTTCTAGTCCCCTCCAAAATTACAATACTGAAAAAGAAAGCCAGAACATTTTCACATTGTGATCCACCAACCAGTGATGGGTCTCGGGTGCCACCTTGCGCTCTCGGACAGGTGGAATGGAAAGTTCTGGTGGAGTCTATAACTATGTGCTACCAGTACTTCTACTCAAGAAAACCATGTTTCCACAAGTGTGAAGATCCAGAGTTGTCACCCACAAGCAGCTTCTCCTGTTGCTAAGCAACATCATGGCTAGGAAATTATTCATTAAAAGTCTGAAGGACTACTAGTACTCTGCTGTACTACCAGTAGTATTCTTCTCCACATATACAATTAAACCAAAAAGCAGCAACCAGGTAGTAAGTGTTCAGTTTCCCTGCAGCGCCACCACAGGAGAAATTAAGCATTACGCAGTGCCCATTGAAATCTTTGGGTTGTCTGTATAACCCAGGACAGGACAGGTCCTCCAGAGCAAGATATGCTCTTTGTAACCACTGTTCACTTCTGGCCAAGAATGAGGAACCTGAACAAAGGACCCCCCTCAATTAGCTCAAAATTTCTCAATAGGGTGCATGAAAATGGGTTTTCTAGAATGGACAACTCGTTTCATGTCCCTTGAAGGCTCTTTTTAATTGACTAAAATCAAGTCTTGGACCTTAAATCTTGTCTTTCTATCCAACAGGTGAGGAACCCGTTGACTCATGGTATGATGAAATAAAGGACTATGATTTTGGAAGGCCGGGATTCCGCAGTAACACAGGTAAATCTCAATGGAACGTTTGTGGTCTACATATTTTTGATGTTCTTCACACTAAGTCAGCTATTGTCTTCTTTGATGAAGGTCACTTCACCCAAGTTGTCTGGAAAGACTCAAAGGAAGTTGGCGTTGGTGTAGCGACAGACGGCAGTGGTCTTTTCTTTGTGGTGGGACAGTACAACCCGGCTGGAAACATCACCAACCCGGGTTATTTTGAGAGAAATGTACTGCCCACAGGAACAGCCCCATCAGTAACAGATAATGAAGGATCCAGCTCACGATGGAAACCAAGTGCCAACAAGTCATCAGAACCAGAGAAGACAAGTGGTCTAAAGCCTACGGCAGTTGTTGGTCGGCAAGGTAAGAAGCTCCGATAGCTGGGACTTTGGCTTTTACATTTGAGGGAGTCCACCTGATCCCAGCTTCTTTTGACCATATAAAAGCTTTTTCTCAAGAATGTTCCATCTTCTGTTGGGTCTTCAGACTTCTCAATGGTTCATGTTCTTGTTTTCTGTGATTGTCTACATCCGTCTTGTTGCTGGTCATCCTCTTTTCTCTTCAAATTTTCTGAACCTAATTGCCTTTTCCCATGGGCTGGGTCTCCTCATGACCAGATTCAGTGATGTGTTCTTCAAGGTGAAGGTATGGCTTGGCTTGGTCTAGGATCCACTAGTCAACCACAATATTCCATAAGGGGCAATACCAAGTTCTAAGGTTTTGGTGCTAAACTACTTTCCATTTGGAATACATTGAAAGCCACCATTACCTGATGGACTTGCTAGGACCGGGTTTGACTAGGTACCTTTTGTTTGCAATCATATAATGTAGCAAAAAGGCTAAGATGGACTATTGGGTGGAGTTTTTTTGTATGGTCAGTGCGGTAATTATTATATGTTATTATATCTTTCGGCAGTAAAACTTAGCACTTTCGAGCAAGAAGTATTGGACACTCACAACAAGTATCGGCGGTCGCATGGTGCACCCCCCCTACAGTTGACCCGGGAGTTGTGTGAATCTAGTCAGAAATGGGCAGCCCACCTTCTCTCCATCAATGCCCTACAGCACAGCAACACCAACCATGGAGAGAACTTGTGGTACAAGTGGAACTCAAGTGTGAGGGACGCATCTGGTAAGGATTCACCACACGACAGATGACTTTACCAAAATGTGGCGCAATGTTTTGTTAATTTTTATCGAGACAACCACTTTTCCCGCTAAATTATTGGGCGGTTTAAAGGAATCTTACTCTACTATACCCTGGAGCCACGTGATAAAAATATTACATAATTATTAGTCCCCAATTATAATGATAATATTGAAATGTGTTCCCCGTATATAGAAACGTTTACATTTTTTTCACATTTCCCACTTGTCCTTCAGACATCTTACAAGGGGCAGGCTGTTTTAGGTCTATTTTATATATATATATATATATTTACTTTTTTTTTTTACTTTAGGATCTGAGGTTGTGGATACTTGGTACAATGAGATAAAGGACTACAACTTTAGCAAGCCCGGCTTCCAGTCCAACACAGGTGAGGACCCAATGTATATAAAGCTATAATAGTATCCCCATACGTGCAGAACTGACCAGCCTGTAACATATGAGACCTGGACTTCTCAACCAATAAAATTCTTCTCTGAAATCCTTTTAGCTACAATGTACAGATCGTAATTGTTGAGTGCGGAAAAGTAGAACTTTTTCATTTTAATTAATAGAGAGAATGTATATATACAGAATAATACAGATACTAAGAATTACACCCAGTATACAGGACAGGAGAAGTAGTACTGTGCAGTGTCCATATATACAGAATAATACAGATACTAAGAATTACACCCAGTATACAGGACAGGAGAAGTAGTACTGTGCAGTGTCCATATATACAGAATAATACAAATACTGAGAATTACACCCAGTATACAGGACAGGAGAAGTGGTACTGTGCAATGTATATATACAGAATAATACAGATACTGAGAATTACACCCAGTATACAGGACAGGAGAAGTGGTAATGTGCAGTGTCCATATATACAGAATAATACAGATACTGAGAACTACACCCAGTATATAGGACAGTAGGAAGTGGTACTGTGCAATGTATATGTACAGAATAATACAGATACTAAGAATTACACCCAGTATACAGGACAGGAGAAGTGATACTGTGCAGTGTCCATATATACAGAATAGTACAGACTCAGAATTACACCCAGTATACAGGACAGGAGAAGTGGTACTGTGCAGTGTCCATATATACAGAATAATACAGATACTGAGAATTACACCCAGTATACAGGACAGGAGATGTAGTACTGTGCAGTGCATACCATGTGCTATACAGTTTTTACAATGGGACCTTATGGGCAACATATGCCGCTGTATGCCTACACATAAGATTATGATCGGTAAAAATGTAGCCGATCAATCGTCTGAGGGATCGTTTGTATGAACGATCCGACCAGGAAAATGATAGGCTAAACTAGACTATCAGGGAGTGAGGTTTTAAAAAAACGGACGTCATAGGGCATGCGCAAGGTGACAAATAACAGGCAGATCACGCCATACATGTAGTTTCAGCCGAATATTCAGACCACGTTTTTGACAGACCGAAGTCTGCCGTCCGCCATTGTGAATGATCATTTATGTTAATCTTTTAAACAATGTTCGGTCAAATGGGGCGTTGACAGCCTGGATATAAGCAAGTACACGCACACACAGATACAAGTAGACATGAATGTACAGTACATGCCAGACAGACGCATTGCCCTCATAATGCACCACATATATCATGTGCCATACAGTACATATAAATAATGCCGCAATCCTGTGCACAGAACCCCCTTTGATCCTGAGAATAAAAGGGCAGCGTGGTCCCGGCCACTGGCTGAGCAGGTGATGGAGCCATGATGCTGTTTCCTGCACTATAAGGCCCCATGCACACGAACGTGCTTTTGCCGCCGCAATTCCCCCGAAAATTCACTGGGAAATTGCGGCCCCATTCATTCCTATGGGGCCATGCACACGACCGTGGTTTCCACAGTCCGTGCATGGCCCAGAAGCCCGGACCGCAGAAAGAACGGGCAAGTCTTATTGCGGCCGTGTTCTGCGGTCCAGGCTCATAGAAAATAATGGACGACCCGCGATATGCGGGCGGCTTGCGGGTGACACTCCGCCCCCGGCCGACTCGAAAATCACGGCCTTGCACATGGCTACGGTCGTGTGCATGAGGCCTAAACGATCACACAGGGCGGATACGCTGTGTAAAAGCACACAGCATATCCGCCTTGTGCGCCGCAGGGAATTCCGGCCGAAAAACCGCACCAAATTGTGGTGCAGTTTTTCGACTGTAACGTCCGCTGTGGAAAACTGCACAGAAAATAAAAGAGTACTTACCATGGTGACGCGTCCGTCCGATGTCCAGACGGTCTGCAGCCCTGGGATGACGTTTCATCCCATGTGACTGCTGCAGCTTGCGATTGGCTGCATCCTTTATTATACTCCAGCGCTGCCCTCACTATTCTGCTGGTGGAGACACTATGTACATACATTACTTATCCTGTACTGATCCTGAGTTATATCCTGTATTATACTCCACAGCTGCACTCTCTATTCTGCTGGTGGAGTCACTGTGTACATACATTACATTACTTATCCTGTACTGATCCTGAGTTACATCCTGTATTATACTCCAGAGCTGCACTCACTATTCTGCTGGTGGAGTCACTGTGTACATACATTACTTATCCTGTACTGATCCTGAGTTACATCCTGTATTATACTCCACAGCTGCACTCTCTATTCTGCTGGTGGAGTCACTGTGTACATACATTACATTACTTATCCTGTACTGATCCTGAGTTACATCCTGTATTATACTCCAGAGCTGCACTCACTATTCTGCTGGTGGAGTCACTGTGTACATACATTACATTACTTATCCTGTACTGATCCTGAGTTACATCCTGTGTTATACTCCAGAGCTGCCCTCACTATTCTGCTGGTGGAGTCACTATGTACATACATTACTTATCCTGTACTGATCCTGAGTTACATCCTGTATTATACTCCAGAGCAGCACTCACTATTCTGCTGGTGGAGTCACTGTGTACATACATTACATTACTTATCATGTACTGATCCGGAGTTACATCCTGTATTATACTCCAGAGCTGCACTCACTATTCTGCTGGTGGAGTCTCTGTGTACATACATTACTTATCCTGTACTGATCCTGAGTTACATCCTGTATTATACTCCAGAGCAGCACTCACTATTCTGCTGGTGGAGTCACTGTGTACATACATTACATTACTTATCCTGTACTGATCCTGAGTTATATCCTGTGTTATACTCCAGAGCAGCACTCACTATTCTGCTGGTGGAGTCACTGTGTACATACATTACATTACTTATCATGTACTGATCCGGAGTTACATCCTGTATTATACTCCAGAGCTGCACTCACTATTCTGCTGGTGGAGTCTCTGTGTACATACTTTACTTATCCTGTACTGATCCTGAGTTACATCCTGTATTATACTCCAGAGCAGCACTCACTATTCTGCTGGTGGAGTCACTGTGTACATACATTACATTACTTATCCTGTACTGATCCTGAGTTACATCCTGTATTATACTCCAGAGCTGCACTCACTATTGTGTTAGTTGCTATTATAATTAGTTAGCAAGTTAGCATTTTTTGTTGTTTTTACAGATTACTGCACAGTAATTGGTCTAAAGATGTCTCTTCTTATTTCAATATATAAAATGGTGGACTTAAATTCCACATCAGTATTCGGGGTGGTCATACATAGAGTTAGAATAAAACCTTTCTCTGGTCTTGATGGACCTTCTGTTGATGATGAAGTAGTTGAACTTCCTACGTTCTCCTCTCCAGGTCACTTTACACAGGTGGTTTGGAAGGACTCTAGAGAAGTTGGCATTGCCAAAGCTGTGGATGGCAAAGGGATGGTGATTGCAGTTGCACAATACAGCCCCGCTGGGAATATCACCAATCCTGGCTATTTCCAGAAGAACGTGCTACCAAAGGGAACCCCAGTGACGGAGTCGGCAACCAGTCCTAGTGACAGAGGTACATCGTCCACCACCTTTTATCCGTCGACACGCGGGGGAGATTCTTCATCATCGTCTTTGACAGGTAACCGCTCTGAGATATCTACGCGCTCTCTTATAGAAAATAAATATAAACAAAAATCGCTGTAGCGTGGAATCGGTGAAAATTTTTCAAAAATTCGGGATTTTCAGACAGTCGTAGAGAAGTAAAGATCCGCAAGGTCAAGATGGCAGGACAGGACGCCCATTGGAATTAATGGTTGTCCACATGGTCTATTAATTTCATTGAGCAGTCCTCCAGTGCGGAGGGCCTCCTGGGGGGGTCCACTTTATTAGCTAAACTTGTCCGGGAGTCCCATAACTTACTCTTTATTTTATTATTCAGTGGACTCGAGGACATTTGTGCAGGAGTTCCTGAAGGCAAACAACGCGTATCGGTCACAACACGGAGCCAAACCCCTGCAGCTGAATACCCGGATTAGCCAAGATGCCCAGAAGTGGGCGGAGCATCTCTTGACCTTAAAGACACTGAAGCACAGTGACACCTCCTGCGGAGAGAATATTTGGGCTAAAACGGGAAGTCCATCCATCAGTGTGACAGGTCTGTTGGAAAATCTAAGAAGTTGGAATGTGCTTGGTCTTGGAATGTGTAACACTATGGTTTTGGACTGCCATCTGGTGGTCATCAGTAGAGTTGCAGGTTTATTTAGTTTTTTATTGTTTTTGTTGCTTTGCGTGTTTTGATAGAATATATATATATATATATAAAAGAAAAAATTATATACAAATGCCATTGAACAATAATGATACGGTTACTTGTCAACCATCTGGTGGTCATCAGTAGAATAGCAGTTTTTTTTTGTTTCTTTATTGTCTTTGTTTTCATAGGACAAGAAGTTGCTGACAGCTGGTACAAAGAAGAAAAGAACTACAATTTCTTCAAGCCAGCACACCAGCCAGATACAGGTATAATATGTTAAGGTATCGCCAATCAGTGTTTACTATATTGATTTATGCTGCCATCTGCTGGTCAAGGTCTGCAATGCAGTTGTGCTGTAAAACTCCGTCTTTTAAAGGAACACTCCGGCAAAATAGCTAGACATTGTTATGCCTATTACACGGAGTGGGGGTCGGAGCGTGACACAGGGTTTCTCTTTGATGTTGTTTGAATCCTGTGTCATGCATCGCCCCCTGACTAGACATAACATATTAAATCAGTTTTGCCTAGAGTGTCCCTTTAAAGGACTATTTCCATATTGCCAAATAAAGTTATTCAAACTCAAAACCTTATAAAACGCAACCAGCATTTTCACCATATTTAATTTTTCTGTATTACAGAGGCTTTAGGATACCATTACTGTACTTAAAGGGATTCCGTATTCTGATTTCTTTGCTCATTCTGCAGGGCATTTTACCCAGATGGTATGGAAGGCATCCAAGGAGGTTGGAGTTGGCATAGCATCTAGTGGAAAAGGGATGTTCATTGTTGTAGCCCAGTACCACCCATGTGGTAATATCACCAACCCTGGGTTTTACGCCCGTAACGTCCTTTCCCGGGGCTCCAAAATCACAGATGATGATGATGATGAAGACGGTTTTGTGAAGGATTCAGCTCCTAATGGCATTATTGTTGTTCCAGGTATGAATTAGAGGCCGTGAGAATAATAGGAAACCTAATAGTGCAATTCTATTAAAAAAAATTCCTTTAATCCGGCATCAATAGTCCGTCATAGCTTCTGGACATCAAATATTCTGAATTATTGGAATTTCAAAACAGTCCAAATTAAATTGTTAATACAAAAATGCTCAGTGATCTGCCTTCCTGAAATTTTGCATTATATTGCAGTTTTGTTCTGGAAACAAGTGCCGGATTATTGAATGCAGAATTAAAGTAATTTAACTGCATATATGTATTATGTACAAAAGTAAAGACTAGATGGAAAACTGTTAATCTGCAGTCATTATTCTGCTTTCGGGGAAGACTTGAGTTAATATATTAGTATTCTATGAGTGAGAAGGAAGGGGCGGGGCTGTGACAACCTCATAGTCTTAAAAATAGTAGTCATGTTTCTTATTACCTCCATTGTCATCACAATCTTATTTCCAGAGAAAGACCTGAAAACGTTTCGGAAAGATCTTTTAAATGAGCACAACAAGTACAGACGCATGCACGGATCGGGAGCCTTGCAAATCAGCACGTCACTGACCCAGGAGGCACAGAAATGGGCGGATCACTTAGTAGGAGTCCGCGCTCTACAGAACAGTTCAACTGAACATGGGGAGAACCTCTGGTACCGCTGGGGCACGGACACCAGCCTGCCTACTGGTATGTAGTTAAATGTAAAGGGTAACTCCATAAAAAATTTATCAAATTTAAAGGGTCACTCCACCAAAACAGAAATGTCAGTTTTAGATATAGTGAACCCTATTTGTCCAATCCCCTAAGTTTTATTTATTTGGGGTGCAAGATGTAGGAGATCATTAGAGGGAAATCCTGCTGCCTCACTCCTCGGCAGAATGTAGTTTCAGTCTCTCAGTGACCACCAGTGGATGGTAAACCCCGCCCCCTTTCAGTGGTTTATGCAAAAATGTAAATACCTGAAGATGATATCTCAGCTCTTTGACCCAAGTCAAGGGAGGGCATACTGTGTCACATGTCCAGCCTATAAAGGTGCTTAAGGGCCCCACAGGTAAGAGAGCCTACCACCATCTTAAAGGGAAAGTAACAGTGATTTATTATGTCTACTAGATGTAATGTAAGCCATATATTCCCATGGCGCAATAAGAGAGTTGGACTATGACGAGCTCCTCATCCTTACTGTTGGAGAGGATGGGCCCCATATACTGCCCTTACATAGGGCTCTCTGCTGTCTATGTCTATCCTTGTATACAATCATTCCATAAACATTACAACTAGTCATTAAATGTTCTTCTCTTACAGGGAAGGAAGTGGGAGAGTCTTGGTACAATGAGATTGCAAAATACAACTTCAATGCCCCCGGATTCCAGAGTGGATCAGGTTAGTGGATCCTACTGGGCTCAAGCAGCGGGTTGTCAAGGCCACGCCCCTGAACCAGTTGCCAAATGTGGGCAATGTGTGGAAGTATTATTTGGCATTGTATGGCAGTATTGTGTGAGCACTGTGTGGATATAATGCCAGTGGTTGGTTTTTTCTGCTGTGTGTGGCCACCGGCTTCTCCGTCCTGCCTCTCCCCCCCCCGTTCCCGGCCACGTCTCCCTTAGGGCATTTCAAAGACCTCCCGATCCAATCCAATCCCTGTTGCTCCTGGACTATTTAAGGCACCTTCTCAGATCACCTGGTGTCTGAGCAACTTTGGTGCAACCTAGTTGTGTCTTGCAAAGGTTGTGTCCGCACCTCGCTACCAGCTATCAATTGTATCCAGCTATACGCTACCAGTCCGTATCCAGCTATACGCTACCAGTCCGTATCCAGCTATCCGCTACCAGTCCGTATCCAGCTATCCACTACCAGTCCGTATCCAGCTATCCGCTACAGTCCGTATCCAGCTATCCGCTACCAGTCCGTGTCCAGCTATCCGCTACAGTCCGTATTCAGCTATCCGCTACCAGTCCGTATTCAGCTATCCGCTACCAGTCCGTATCCAGCTATCCGCTACCAGTCCGTATCCAGCTATCCGCTACCAGTCCGTATCCAGCTATCCGCTACAGTTCGTATCCAGCTATCCACTACCAGTCTCTATGCAGCTATCCGCTACCAGTCCGTATCCTGTTACCCAACATAAGTCGGCATCCCGCTGTCTACTGCCAGTCTGTATTCACAAGTCTCAGGCTTACTACTGGTTACAAGCTGTGACTTCTGATCCACACCTGTCTGCCAAGGCATCATATGCCAGTGCCTGTACCCTCCGTGTACTACACCGTTGTATCCTGGTTCCCTGGACCACCTCAACAGTGACCTGGTAGTCTCCCCGTAGCGAAGTCCAAATTCCCGTATGGGGGACAAAGGGTGAAGACCGGGGAGGCTACTTAGATAACGGCCTTATAGGTGGCCCTAAGCCAAACCGTTTGAGTAGCACAGTGGGTCCACAACCCGCTGGTCCTTACAGGGGAGGTGTTATTTGGCATTGTATGGCAATATTATTTGGGCACTTTATTGCTGTACTGTGCAGGCACTGTGTAGAAGTATTTGGCATTGTATGGCATTATATGGGTACAATTATTTGGGTAAAAAGTTCACATGTATCTGTGTTTTATTTACAAGGAGTAGGCTATAAAAATGGTGAGGGGGGGGGGTTACTTTGTTTGTGGTCCAGGATCCCATTTTCTATAGGACCTGCCATAGGGCAGTGCCTGGTGTTCACTTGATTGGGGCTGAGCTGCGATACCAGACACGCTCTGTGAACAAGAGTGGCGCTGTGTACCCAGCATTCCCTTCACCCCTGTTTTCTTCCTCCAGGTAACTTCACCCAGATGATCTGGAAAGGGTCTGGCCAGGCCGGGTTTGGACTGAGCACGGACAATAAAGGAATGTACATCTCTGTCGGCTTCTACGACCCAGCCGGTAACATCGCCAACAAGGGATACTTCGAAGACAATGTCCTGCCCAAAAAGAAGTGACGTGGAACGATCACCCCTGTGTCCTATCACCAAGCTCTCACCAACACTTGACTTAAGAAATGGTTCCTCAAGTGGTAGGAGCCCCTTACTACAGCTGTCAGGGGTTCAGATAGCACAAAACAGTGTACAATTTTACAAAAAAAAAGCAAAAAACTATCACATTTATAGGACAATGAAGAACCTGTTTACTAAGAGAAAAAAATGTGTCAAATTCTATAACAAATTTATTTTTGAATTTTTGAAAATTCTCCCCACATTTAAACCAAACATTCGGGACCACGTACTTTCCATCTAATACATGTCTGAATTTGCACAATCTGCAAAATATATATAATTTACCATTCTTACACTAAATTTGAAAAGTCAAACCCCCACTTCATAGGCTCTGGCCTTTTTTGGGCATATTGACCAATGGGTTTTCTTTTTTGGTGGAATTATTGTGACCCATAATCTGTACATAGTTTGCATTATGAAGGAAATGTAGGTCACATGTTGATCTATAACTAGAAATGCACTTGGAGGCCTATAGGGGGCACCACTGAGGGTCTTGGGGGTCGCCCTGTGGCCTGAGGTATGTGGCTGCTGTAATGGCATCTAATATAATAGTGGCATCAAAGAGGTTGCTGCTGAATGAAGTTTATTAACCACTATGTGTAGGTGGTTTACTCAGCGTTTTCTCCATATACATATATTCAATTTCCACCTTTGGCAGATTTCCTGTATAGACATTTAAAAAATATCCCATAGTTGAACATTTCACTGGTTGCCACTTGGAATCTGTCAGCACAGTGCTGTCAGACACACCCCTACCAAGGTTGCTGCACTGTATTCTGGGAGATTTTCTTTTGCAATTCTACATCAGAATACTGTACAGTGCTCGATATAAAAACATCATGTTTTGCAAATCAGAGCTCCATCAATACAGATTGTGAACCAGCAAGGGGTGACAGTGTGATGTGAAGTCTGAAACGATCAGGAATCGTTATCTGTATGTTTAGATTGTAGAAATATGCTCTTGTCTAAATACCACAGAAATGAAATAGGTTTTCTGGCCAATCAGAAAGGAGACACTAATCAGATTGGTCGGGGTCTGCCAACCGGGACCCCACTTATCTTGAGAAAAAGGGGCCTCCTGCGCCTGCTTTTATTGTACTAGGGACCGCAAACTTTTATTTACCAAAACTACATCATCCAAAGCAGTGGCATACAAAGAAGAGGAATCCCCCCAGTAGGGTTTTGCCACCCAGTACAGAAGGGCTTTGTGTTTGTTTCCCTCTCAGGCCTTTTCTGTGACCGTTGGGTCAATCCCCCACCCCGTTGTTTGCTAACAATGCAGTTCCTCTGGGAGTCCTGCACATGTCCTGGCTCCCAATACCAAAAGGGATAGGACCAACCAGGGCTGGGCCCTCTCTCCATGGGCCCGATGGTGTGTCTCTATGGTATATACACCCTTGATCCAAAGCTTATAACCACTATTTAGATGAGGTACGGGGATTTTTTTTTTCTGTCATGCCACTAATACACAGCTCAGTCTTAATCTGTTACCATTGTTATTACAGGCTTTACAGCCTTGTTTTTCTATTAAAATATTTTTAGTTCCATCTGTTTTGTGTTTTTTTTATTTTCCATTTTTTAACTACAAATGTACTTTTTTTAAAAAAACAAAAAACACCATAAAAATGTTTCAAATTCATGATGATCTATTTTCTCACTTCTCATTTGTAGCTTTAAAGAGGCTCTGTCACCAGATTTTGCAACCCCTATCTGCTATTGCAGCAGATCGGCGCTGCAATGTAGATTACAGTAACGTTTTTATTTTTAAAAAACGAGCATTTTTGGCCAAGTTATGACCATTTTCGTATTTATGCAAATGAGGCTTGCAAAAGTACAACTGGGCGTGTTGAAAAGTAAAAGTCCAACTGGGCGTGTATTATGTGCGTACATCGGGGCGTGTTTACTACTTTTACTAGCTGGGCGTTGTGTATAGAAGTGTCATCCACTTCTCTTCACAACGCCCAGCTTCTGGCAGTGCAGACACAGCCGTGTTCTCCAGAGATCACGCTGTGACGTCACTCACAGGTCCTGCATCGTGTCGGCACCAGAGGCTACAGATGATTCTGCAGCAGCATCGGCGTTTGCAGGTAAGTCGATGTAGCTACTTACCTGCAAATGCTGATGCTGCTGCAGAATCAACTGTAGCCTCTGGTGCCGACACGATGCAGGACCTGTGAGTGACGTCACAGCGTGATCTCTGGAGAACACGGCTGTGTCTGCACTGCCAGAAGCTGGGCGTTGTGAAGAGAAGTGGATGACACTTCTATACACAACGCCCAGCTAGTAAAAGTAGTAAACACGCCCCGATGTCCGCACATAATACACGCCCAGTTGGACTTTTACTTTTCAACACGCCCAGTTGTACTTTTGCAAGCCTCATTTGCATAAATACGAAAATGGTCATAACTTGGCCAAAAATGCTCGTTTTTTAAAAATAAAAGCGTTACTGTAATCTACATTGCAGCGCCGATCTGCTGCAATAGCAGATAGGGGTTGCAAAATCTGGTGACAGAGCCTCTTTAAATTGAAATTCACCAACCCTTTGGACCGCCCACTACGGGGTCATCATCCCGCTCTTGGTCGATATATTTGGAATAACCCATTCATTTTTGGTTATTTTGTTTTTTGAAGGATTTTGTTTTTTCCAGATGAGGTGCCTTTGTGCACCATGGGACTTGCTATTGTCTAAACTTCCATTATTCCTTTCTTTCTCCTTGATAAATCCCAGAACACTTATGAGAATTTTTTGGAGAAAGGAAAGGTCTATACTATTAAGTAGTTTGGGGATATGCTCTAGTCTTAGTCAATGTGTATAATGATGATGATGATGATGATGAGGCCCATTATTGACCTTAAAAATGGAGAACATGGAAAAGGTGGAAAATTTCTACATGCAGGAAAAAAACACAGAATAATTTTTGGGTTTCATGTGGTACAAGAAAACCCTAAACATTACCCAGTTGTAAGTCCACCAAGATCTAGCTGGCCCAGCTGTTGTTTTAGGTGGTGGCACCTCAATGTATATGGCAAAGTCTGTTGTTTCCTATAGACTCTGTTGGCCTTGTAGAGGCCCATGCCAGATGTGGCTCTTGCCTGTACATGAATGAGGGGATTGGATAGGGGTTTTAGGGCCCAGATAAAAGTAGTTTGATTAGGCTCCAAATAAAGTCACAATGGACGAAACAAAAAAAATCCAAAAATTAGAAAGTCCCTACAAAAAAAAGTTCATGTTTTTCTAATGGTGGCCTCTAGAGGGCAGCATTTCCACATTATTGACCTTCCGTACTTGACAGGCGAAGCTTCTCACTTTCGGTAGCTGTTCTGTAAGTGAATGCCCCTTTATAGGATGGATTAAACATATTGACAAGTGGCATTAGTCTCCATTACCGAACGCCTCCAGCTCTTAATAAATAGCAAGTGAAGCCAAGGAAATCATCGTACATCAGCACTGACTAATGACCAGCTACGTGATTCCTATCACCACCCTACAGCCACCCACCATGTTAAAGAGAATCTGTCACCAGGAACGAGTCATATTTGCCCTCTGTGCCACTTTTAAAGATGTCTTAAAGGGATTGTCCACATTGGAAATCGCTTTTTGTTAAAAGGGTTCCCCAAAGATAAGCTGAAGTGATCTATAGTGATGAGCTGTAATCAAACCCAGCAGCAAGGGTTTAATATCCCTGCAGCGCCACCACGGGGGAAATAAAGAATTACACCATTCTATGGAAAGAGATGCTCTTTGTAGTTGCAAAATGGAGAACTCTGGCTAAAATATGTGGGTCCTAAACAGGGGGACCCCCTCTATTAACCGTGAATGCCCTAATAGGGTATTTGACAATAGTTTTTTAAGCCCAGAATGAGGGGCCAGTCCTTGTTGTTCCTCAACTTTTCCAAGTGGGAAGAGGAAATTACCCTTGAAAGGTGTCACCTTTCTTGTTTCTTGATGTTATGGTACTAGTCGAGAGGAGGAGCCTTGGCACCGCCCATGAGGAGCATGACCTGGAGACTTCACTCTCCATAAACCACATAGGAGTTGCTGTTATGATCAATATACCTGTTATTTTATATTATTATCATCTCTGTATATAAGATCTGACTCACACCCCCTGTTATGATGAGCGGCCCGAGGACCTGCCACATCAAAGTCCACAAATAACCTTGTTACTTGGACCATTCATCTATATCGGTCAGGGGAGATGAGGTAAACAAACAAACAAGTTTTTTCTTCTCTCGGTAGATATGTCACACAGGGGGGATTTTCCACTACTCCCACCATCTCTGAAGAATTTTCTTGCTGGTGGTCAGGATCTCCCCACACTGACATTGTTTGTTATGGAAAACTCCAAGGCAGGACGAAGCTGCAGGAATAGATTTTATATACACATCTTTTATTGGTTGTGTTATCTGTTACCCACTGGTAGCTGCTATCTATCTATCTATCTATCTATCTATCTATCTATCTATCTATCTATCTATCTATCTATCTATCTATCTATCTATCTATCTATCTATCTATCTATCTATCTATCTATCTATCTATCTATCTATCTCATATCTATGTATCTATCTCATATCTATCTATCTATCTATCTATCTATCTATCTATCTATCTATCTATCTATCTATCTATCTATCTATCTATCTATCTATCTATCTATCTATCTATCTATCTCATATCTATGTATCTATCTCATATCTATGTATCTATCTCATATCTATCTATCTATCTATCTATCTATCTATCTATCTATCTATCTATCTATCTATCTATCTATCTATCTATCTATCTATCTATCTATCTATCTATCTATCTATCTAATATCTATCTATCTATGTATCTATCTCATATCTATGTATCTATCTCATATCTATCTATCTATCTATCTATCTATCTATCTATCTATCTATCTATCTATCTATCTATCTATCTATCTATCTATCTATCTATCTATCTATCTATCTATCTATCTATCTCATATCTATCTCATATCTATGTATCTATCTCATATCTATCTATCTATCTCATATCTATCTATCTATCTATCTATCTATCTATCTATCTATCTATCTATCTATCTATCTATCTATCTATCTATCTATCTATCTCATATCTATCTATCTATCTATCTATCTATCTATCTATCTATCTATCTATCTATCTATCTATCTATCTATCTATCTATCTATCTATCTATCTATCTATCTATCTATCTATCTATCTATCTACGGACCCATGTTGTTAGTTCCTCGTTACATTCCAGAACAAATGGAAGTAAGATTTAGAGTATAGCTCTCCATCTACTCGTCAACAGACTGGCCACTCCAGTAATTGGCATTGGGAGGATAATATCCGCCTTTTTACGTCTCAATGTCACATGGGGCATTAATGGTCACTTGCCGGCTATTTTTGCATTGTTTTGCTGCGGTCAGCGGGGTATTTCTGTCGATCTGTTTTTATAGCTTGCAGATGTCATTGTTGCATTTCCTATCACTATCTCCATGGAGCTGTGGACATCAACTCCTTGTATTAGATCCCTCATAATATTTGGCTGCCACCTTGTCAATGTGACTGCCAGCTTTACATGTGCCAAATATCAAAAAAAGCCTCTGTCACTAAGAGCGGATTTAGATTTTCCATTTGAATTAATAGCAATGGATCTGTCGCAACACGTAAAAACTGAAATATCTTTACCAAGAAGGCCTGCTCCTTCCTCAGCCCTGAAAGATGAACATTTGAATCAATACATTTTTAGGCAAGTTAGTTCAGACGTGGCGGAAAACTCCGCTGCGGACCATAGGCTGCAGTGCGGATATTTCCCTCCGCAGCATGCACTGACTGTTGCGGAGAAGAAGCGGAATTTCACTGCGGATTTCAGCCTTTGCAATGCAAAAACTGAAATCTGTGGCAAGTCCGCTGTGATATCTGCAACGTCTGAATTACCTGGCAAATATGCAAATGTTGGTGCAGATTCGTTGCGTAATTGCCCCAAATCTGCACCAACATTTGCAGCGAAAAAATTCTGCCACGTCTGAACGTGCCCTTAGGCTTTCCTACGGCAGGAACATAGCCTTTAGCTATGCTCTTGTCAGGGACACAATGTAATTAAAGGACCCCTACCAAAGGAGCCACTATTATTCATATGCTACTTGAAACTGTGCAACACCTTTAATGACTCCCCCCCCCCCCCCACCATAACATGATGGAAATACCAGGCCAATTATTGAGGACGGGTAGAAGGTATATGAGGGGTTAATTCTAGGTAGGCCACTGTCTGATAGGTGAGATCAGACCAGATGGCCTATAAACCCCAAGCAGGAAACACAGGCCAAGGGTGTACAACAAGAGCGGCCCACCCAACCCTAGCAACATGGCCAATGTTTGGTGGCACGCATCCTAACATTCGATTGTATTGTGGACCCCAAAGGTCATAAAACTCAAACTGCCCACCCAAGACAAACAGGCAAATGATTTGTCAGGAAGAGTCACAGAGGTTTATGTGTTGACGAAATACCTAAGTTCTTAAACCCGGTGAGGACTTCATTTATGGGAACCGCCATATGTAGACGTTATATGGAGGACTTCTTAAGGGGCCTTCATTGGGATTAAGTTGCTTCTCTTATACATTTTGTAGGTGGAATATAAAAAATTATTTGACTTAAAATAACAACGTTTCGGGAGACCTGAAATCACTGCATGAACCTATTATATAATGATTATACTGAGCGTTCCGGGACCTTGTTCCTTTAAATATCAGTCTGCCCACCCTCCAATGGTCACCATTAACCTATGCACATCATGGTGCTGCCCCTGTCCTTACTAACATTATCACTTGAGTGGATAAATCACTACCTCGTAAATAATGAGACCACCTCTCCTTAAATACTCGGTGCTGCTGGGGATCCTTCCCCTTCCACTATAAGTCTATGCTCTTCTGTCTCCATTCTTCTTCTCATATCATGTCCCTGCCACATGCAGCCCTCTCTTTATATCCCAACCTGAATAGACAGGTCACTTTCCCCAACAAGATAAATAGACTACTCCCCTAAAATACTCTGTGCTGCTGGAGACTTTGCCTCCTCCACTATCAGTCTGGGATCTTCCACTTGTTTATTTTCCCCTCTTCATATCACGACTCTACCTCTGTCACATGCAGCCATGTCCTCACTAACATCATCGCATGAGAGGCAGGTTACTGCCCTCCACAAAATCAGCACAATCCTCTTCTGATGCTTTCATAATTTTTCAATCAGATTGGCTGCAGGTTGCACTTCACAATTCTGCTCTGTCATTTTAATGTTCTTTGGTCAAATGATATAAACAAAAGTAGACAGAGTGGATTTACAGGATCCCTTAACGTCTAGAATAGATCAGTTATGGGGGAATCAGCACACCTATGGATGTAGAGATGTCAGATCAGATCCTGTGTTATTATAATACTTTATAACTGACATCAAACAAGCTTCTCCCAGCAAGTGACCGACAAAGACAGAGCTTACACACAACAGAAAAACAGTTTTCTAATCTGATCACTTTGAGAATGCGGACATCAGGCATTTAGGAAACAATATAAACAAGTCATGGCTTAAAGGGCAACACCAGTCAGTCAATGTTACATCAATGATATTGGAATACTGCCCCCTATGTATAAGAATATAACTACTATAATACTGCCCCCTATATACAAGAATATAACTACTATAATACTGCCCCCTATATATAAGACTATAACTACTATAATACTGCCCCCTATATACAAGAATATAACTACTATAATACTGCCCCCTATATACAAGAATATAACTACTATAATACTGCCCCCTATATACAAGAATATAACTACTATAATACTGCTCCCTATATACAAGAATATAACTACTATAATACTGCTCCCTATATACAAGAATATAACTACTATAATACTGCTCCTATATACAAGAATATAACTACTATAATACTGCACCCTATATACAAGAATATAACTACTATAATACTGCTCCTATATACAAGAATATAACTACTATAATACTGCTCCCTATATACAAGAATATAACTACTATAATACTGCTCCCTATATACAAGAATATAACTACTATAATACTGCCCCTATATACAAGAATATAACTACTATAATACTGCCTCCTATATACAAGAATATAACTACTATAATACTGCCCCCTATATACAAGAATATAACTACTATAATACTGCCCCTATATACAAGAATATAACTACTATAATACTGCCCCTATATACAAGAATATAACTACAATAATACTGCTCACTATATACAAGAATATAACTACTATAATACTGCCCCTATATACAAGAATATAACTACTATAATACTGCCCCCTATATACAAGAATATAACTACTATAATACTGCCTCCTATATACAAGAATATAACTACTATAATACTGCCCCCTATATACAAGAATATAACTACTATAATACTGCCCTCTATATACAAGAATATAACTACTATAATACTGCCCCCTATATACAAGAATATAACTACTAGAATACTGCCCCTATATACAAGAATATAACTACTTTAATACTGCCACCTATATACAAGAATATAACTACTATAATACTGCCCCTATATACAAGAATATAACTACTATAATACTGCCCCTATATACAAGAATATAACTACAATAATACTGCTCACTATATACAAGAATATAACTACTATAATACTGCCCCTATATACAAGAATATAACTACTATAATACTGCCCCCTATATACAAGAATATAACTACTATAATACTGCCTCCTATATACAAGAATATAACTACTATAATACTGCCCTCTATATACAAGAATATAACTACTATTATACTGCCCCCTATATACAAGAATATAACTACTATAATACTGCCCCCTATATACAAGAATATAACTACTAGAATACTGCCCCTATATACAAGAATATAACTACTAGAATACTGCCCCTATATACAAGAATATAACTACTATAATACTGCCCCTATATACAAGAATATAACTACTATAATACTGTCCCTATATTCAAGAATATAACTACTAGAATACTGCCCCTATATACAAGAATATAACTACTATAATACTGCCCCTATATACAAGAATATAACTACTATAATACTGTCCCTATATTCAAGAATATAACTACTAGAATACTGCCCCCTATATACAAGAATATAACTACTATAATACTGCCCCCTATATACAAGAATATAACTACTATTATACTGCCCCCTATATACAAGAATATAACTACTAGAATACTGCCCCCTATATACAAGAATATAACTACTATTATACTGCCCCTATATACAAAAATATAACTACTATTATACTGCCCCCTATATACAAGAATATAACTACTATAATACTGCCCCCTATATACTGGAATATAACTACTATAATACTGCCCCTATATACAAGAACATTACTATAATACTGCCCCCTATATACAAGAATATAACTACTATAATACTGCCCCTATATACAAGAATATAACTACTATAATACTGCCCCTATATACAAGAATATAACTACAATAATACTGCTCACTATATACAAGAATATAACTACTATAATACTGCCCCTATATACAAGAATATAACTACTATAATACTGCCCCCTATATACAAGAATATAACTACTATAATACTGCCTCCTATATACAAGAATATAACTACTATAATACTGCCCCCTATATACAAGAATATAACTACTATAATACTGCCCTCTATATACAAGAATATAACTACTATTATACTGCCCCCTATATACAAGAATATAACTACTATAATACTGCCCCCTATATACAAGAATATAACTACTAGAATACTGCCCCTATATACAAGAATATAACTACTTTAATACTGCCACCTATATACAAGAATATAACTACTATAATACTGCCCCTATATACAAGAATATAACTACTATAATACTGCCCCCTATATACAAGAATATAACTACTATAATACTGCCCCTATATACAAGAATATAACTACTATAATACTGCCCCCTATATACAAGAATATAACTACTATAATACTGCTCCTATATACAAGAATATAACTACTATAATACTGCTCCTATATACAAGAATATAACTACTATAATACTGCTCCTATATACAATAATATAACTACTATAATACTGCCCCCTATATACAAGAATATAACTACTATAATACTGCTCCCTATATACAAGAATATAACTACTATAATACTGCCCCTATATACAAGAATATAACTACTATAATACTGCCCCCTATATACAAGAATATAACTACTATAATACTGCTCCTATATACAATAATATAACTACTATAATACTGCCCCCTATATACAAGAATATAACTACTATAATACTGCTCCCTATATACAAGAATATAACTACTATAATACTGCCCCTATCAAGAAAATGACATTCTTGTGAATAATAAAGCTGGAGTATCCCTGCACAGATGACAAAGTGATAACATGTAGCGGTGTAGAGTCCATAGTGCAATATCCATCATCTGATTCTTCTTTTAATTTATAAATTAAATAACTGCTGGCTATATGTGAGGATAGGGAGTAATTGTTTAACCCTTTTATCTTCACCACCAGTCCATTCACTCCATTTGCATGCAATGAGTGTGCCTGTTCCTTTAAGGCCAGTGTAAACATAGCACTGTAGAGACGAGGCCTGTACACCAGGGTATAAATAATTAGCTTGAGATGCTGAAAATACTCCAGGAGGTATTAGAGGAATCTTATCCCTGGTAACATGTCTGCTTGTTGACATATACAACCTATCTAGACACCAGGAGACGGAGCTATTACAGAGCATTAACCCATTATCTGCCTTATACGCTGCGACCGGGTGTCGTATAGGTTCTAATATGAATGGTATGGATGAATAACCATCCAGTACATCATGAGGATTATTCCCCGCTTTACTGGAACAACAAAGCTCAGCATTCTATCTATCTATCTATCTATCTATCTATCTATCTATCTATCTATCTATCTATCTATCTATCTATCTATCTATCTATCTATCTATCTATCTATCTATCTATCTATCTATCTATCTATCTATGGGTATGTGGACCCACTGGGCTGTACCACCGTAGCGGGATAACAGCTGGCCAACAGAGTGCAAAGTCAATATATAAATAGCCCAAGCACAACGGTACCCGTAGTGGTACAGACAGTAGCAATGGCTAGGCACAGATGGGACCTTGACAGCAGACGTGGTGTATCACAGCAGGCGGAACAGGTAGCACAACACGACTCCAACAGTTTCAAGGCACCGGAACAAATAGCACGGGATACAAGTTACAGGTAGCAGGGCACGGGTAATAACGGGAACAGGAGAACACTAAGGGACCATTTGCAAGACTAACCTGGGAATACTAACAACGCTCAGGCAATGAGCAAAGGGGCAGGGCCCTTCTTATAGTCTAGGGTGTTCGTTGCACTAATTACTAATGTTTTGCGTGTGCGCACGCTGGCCTTTAAGGCCGGGCGCGAGCGTGTGCGCGCACCCTACGGGACACAGCAGACTGGAGCGGAAATGAGCGCTCACCAGACCATGGCTGCGGCCGTCGAGGGGTAAGTAATCCCGACGATCCACGGCCACGGATGTTTCACTATCTCATATCTATCTTGTAACATCCACGGCCGCGGACCGTCGGGACTACCCACACCCTGACGGCCGCTTCCTTGGACTTGTGAGCGCATCTCCTCCCCAGGAGACGCCAGCGCTCACTTCTGCTTCACTCTGCTGTGTCAAGTAGGGTGCGCGCGGACGCTCGCGGTCGGCCGTAAAGGGCTAGCGCAAGCACACGCAAAACATGTTTGCACACACGCAAAATGGACAGTGCGCACACATGTTTAACATCACTAATTAGCCCATGATCACACTAGACTATACGTAGGGCCCTGCCCTTTTGCTCATTGCCTGAGCTTTGTTCGTATTCATCTGCAAATGGTCCCTTAGTGTTATCCTGTTCCTGTTGTTCCCGTGCCCTGATACCTGTATCCCGTGTTGTAGTTGTTCCTGTGCCCGCTATAGTGTTGGAGTCGAGTTCTGCCATGTCTGCTGTGTTACACCACGTCTGATGTCATCTGTCTCGTCTGCACCACCTGCCATCAAGATCCGATCTGTGCCTAACCGTGCTACTGTTTGGACTATCACAGGTACCCTTGTGCTCAGACTATACATATTTACTTGGCACACTATAGTTTGGCCAGATGCCATCCCGCTACGGCGGTGCGGCCCAGTGGGTCCACACACCCACAGATTGTGACATTATCTATCTATCTATCTATCTATCTATCTATCTATCTATCTATCTATCTATCTATCTATCTATCTATCTATCTATCATCTATCTATCTATCTATCTATCTATCTATCTATCTATCTATCTATCTATCTATCTATCATCCATCCATCTATCCTTAACTTTTCTATGTGAAGTAGGAGTCAAACAGTTAAAATGTGAGTGACGCAGGTGCCCAGTAGATCCCATGCTGGTGTGGGCACACTGGGGTCACATCTTTGCACTGGCCTAACACAGCTGATTACGTTGTAGGAAGAATGACACAGCAGTGTGAGCGCCAATTTTCCTGTTTGTGAAGGATGATTGACAGAACACTGGAAGACGGCTCACTCCTCCAACAGAAGTGAAGCAACCTCACAACCAACAAAGTGCCTCTGTCACCTCCGAGAGGGGGGTTGTTAGTTACACTCATATCTATCTATACATCCATGCATCCATCCATCCAGCCATCCATCCATCCAGTGGCGTAGCTACCGCTGTAGCAGCCATAGCGGCTGCTACGGGGCCCGCGGCATGAGGGGGCCCGTGCCGCCCGCCTGCACGGACCCCATAGCCGGAGGCTCCGCTAGCAGCCGCTATGGCTGCTACAGCGTGACGCCTCTGAACTATATCTCCCCGCACTGCCATTAAAGGGGTTGTTCCTACAAAACACATGTATCCCCTAACCACAGGATAGGGGATACATGTGTGATCACCGGGACCCCCAGCGATAAGGAGAACAGGGGACCGAAAGTCCCCCGAAGTTCTCCATGAGAAACCTTGGACTGTGTCCGGCAGCTCAGTAGAAATGAATGCACGATGCTATATACAGGGGGCTGTATGGTGCTATATACAGGGGGGCTGTATGGCACTATATACAGGGGGCTGTATGGCACTATATACAAGGGGCTGTATGGCGCTATATACATGGGGCTGTATAGCGCTATATTCAGGGGGGCTGTATGGTGCTATATTCAGGGGAGCTGTATGGTGCTATATACAGGGGGCTGTATGGTGCTATATACAGGGTGGCTGTATGGCGCTATATACAGGGTGGCTGTATGGCTCTATATACAGGTGGCTCTATATACAGGGGCTGTATTGTGCTATATACAGGGGGGCTGTATGGTGCTATATACAGGGGGCTGTATGGCACTATATACAGGGGGTCTGTATGGCACTATATACAGGGGGTCTGCATGGCGCTATATACAGAGGGCTGTATGGTGCTATATTCAGGGGGGCTGTATGGTGCTATATTCAGGGGGGCTGTATGGTGCTATATTCAGGGGGGCTGTATGGTGCTATATACAGGGGACTGTATGGTGCTTTATACAGGGGGATGTATGGTGCAGTATACAGGGGGGCTGTATGGTGCTATATAAAGGGAGGGGGCTGTATGGCACTATATAAAGGGGGGGCTGTATAGCACTATATACAGGGGGCTGTATGGCGCTATATACAGTGGGATGTATGGTGCGGTAACAGGGGGGCTGTATTGTGCTATATACAGGGGGGCTGTATGGCACTATATACAGGGGGGCTGTATGGCGCTATATACAGGGGGGCTGTATGGTGCTATATACAGGGGGCTGTATGGCGCTATATACAGGGGGGCTATATGGCGCTATATACAGGGGGGCTGTATGGTGCTATATACAGGGGGGCTGTATGGTGCTATATACAGGGGCGCTGTATGGTGCTATATACAGGGGGCTGTATGGTGCTATATACAGGGGGGCTGTATGGTGCCATATACAGGGGGCTGTATGGTGCCATATACAGGGGGGCTGTATGGTGCCATATACAGGGGGCTGTATGGTGTTATATACAGGGGGCTGTATGGTGTTAAATACAGGGGGGCTGTATGGTGCTATATACAGGGGGGCTGTATGGTGCTATATACAGGGAGGGAGCTGTATGGCGCTATCTACAGGGGGCTGTATGGCACTATATACAGGTAGGGGCTGTATGGCACTATATACAGGGAGGGAGCTGTATGGCGCTATCTACAGGGGGCTGTATGGCGCTATATACAGGTAGGGTCTGTTTGGCGCTATTTACTGGGGGCTGCATGGCGCTATCTATGGGGGGGCTGTATGGTGCTATCTACAGGGAGGCTGTATGGCGCTTTATACAGGGGGGCTGTATGGCACTATATACAAGGGAGGGGGCTGCATGACACTATCTACGGTGGGCTGTATGGTGCTATCTACAGGTGAGCGCTATCTACAAGGGGGTGTTGTGTGGCACCCATGGGAGGGGAGGCCCCAGTCAAAAGTATGCTATGGGGCCCAGTCTTTCCTAGTTACGCCCCTGTATTTATCTATCTATCTATCTATCTATCTATCTATCTATCTATCTATCTATCTATCTATCTATCTCATATCTATCTATCTAATATCTATCTATCTCATTATCTATCTATCTATCTATCTATCTATCTATCTATCTATCTATCTATCTATCTATCTATCTATCTATTTATCTGGTCTCCCATAATTCCTTGCTAGCAGCACTTTATTTTTTGGGCAGGGAAAATAGTACTGTTCATCCTGTGCTTCCTGGTTCATGAGTAAACAATGTAGAGTGGTAATGGTTGGGTAATGCTGCCTTCATGGACGGTGGACAACAATCTCTTGGGTCTAGGCCTACAAAATTAAGGTGTTTATAGCCCAAGGCCCCTAGAAAGGGTTATCCACCTTCCAAGAGAGCAGTTCTTCCGATTCTTCCTGTCTTCATTGATTGCTTAGTGGCTGGTTTTACCCATACAAACCACAAGGCGCTCTATGTCCACATACTTTCCACTATATATACATAGAGTATCATTTTTTTTTAACTGTTTGCCCCTTAATATCAGTTTTCACCCTGTGTTGTGCTTTTTGGTTCATATTTTTTGGGTTCAAGAATTGAATGCTAGAACTACAGTGAAGACTGACACTCATATGAGCAGAGCAGTAAAAGAGAGGGAAAGTAGGGATGTAAATGACTATAACAAGGCAGTTTTATAACAACCCCTACGGGCATTGTAATAACGGCCATTAGTGGTTACACTCAGAAACAGCTCAAAAGAATATTAGGGACCCTAACTTTATATCACTCATATTTTTTGAGGACATAAGACTCACCAAATACCAGGGCACCTGCCATAATCCTATGTTGTTATTGGAAGTCCGAAAAGAACAAAACGTGATGTTTTACGACCTCTAAAAAATACGCTGTGAAAACCCAAAATATTCGGCGTTGACCAAAACAACATCGTGATCCCACGCCGCCCAGATGGGTGAAGCCGCATAATCCCATTGCTTGTACAAATGACCAATATTGACCTCATATGGATCGTTCTTAGTAACCATCCCTTGGAACAGATGAGCAGTGCTGCAGCATGGCATTCAGTAAATGGCCTTTCCAGACATATGAATTGGCAGTGCCCGCCCGCAGGAAGCTCTGCATGTATTTGTCATTATAGTGTTTTCTTACCACGGCGGTAAGAGGTTTAATTCAACCACAAGAACAATATAGAGCTATAAATAGGAGCGATTCCAAATGAAAGCCTGCACGTCTTGGTTTTATCCCCCCCAATAATCCAGAAATTCTTAAGAACACTTTGTTTTTTCTTTGTCAGGGTAAAAATAACACGATGCTGTCACTTCTATCCCATATTCAGATATAGTTTACCAAAAATAGAAAAATTGTACATGAACAAATTCTGCAGATCACTGAGTTCAAAGCTTCAGTATCTCCTGCTTGTTCAGTGTCTGGACTGAAGTTTGTCGAGTTTACAACCAGCACTTTAAGAAAGAGGATATCCGCTTTGGGCAATCCCTTATTGATAGAAGTGTTTACCTCGAAAATAAGCTGATCACAGGTTGTCCTGCTGTTCGGATCCCCAGCGATCAGCTGGGGAATCTGGCAGTAAGTGTTCAATACCCCTGCAGCGCCACCAGAGGAGAAAGGAAGAATTTCATTTTGCCAATTAAAAAGAATTACAAAAATCACATGTTGCCCATTACAATCAATAGGCTGTCTGTATGGACATGCGGGATCCTCCAGAGAAAGAGGGATGGTCTTTGTAGCAGTTCTCCACTTTGGTTAATAGAATTGGGTCCCGAATTGGGGACCTCCCTCTCTACTAACTCAAAATGCCCCAATGATATACAGTTAATCAATGTGTATGTATAGTTATTGGATTATGTATTATGTGGATCAGAGGTTCCCACCCTGTGTCTCTCCTGTTGTTGCAACACTACAACTCCCAGAATGTCCTGACAGATGCAGGGTGTGAGTTGTAGCGTTGCAACAGCTAGAGGAGTGACAGGTTGAGGACCAGTGGTTGCAAAAACACATCTCACTGCTGCCACCTGCTGGTTATGTGTCTGTACAGAATAAGACCTGCTGTGGTGATGCATTGTAGGCCTTGTAGTGTTTATATCAGGTACCAAGATTTATAGAAGCATAGCCAACAGATATTTCATTGCATCTTTGGATGTGACTAGAGCATTAGCAGACTTCTTCAACATCATATCTCTTCATTTACCTCTTCTGTCCTCTCACATATAGTTTGGAATGGAGCTGACAAGTTCATGATATCATGTGCATCTGCTGCTCTGATCTTTAGGAGACCCTCCTGGTGGGGGACACACACGGGACATCATCCGATGACATCAGACCCTTTGATTTTCTGCAGGTGACACGATTCCATGCGCGAACGCTTGGCACGCTTACAGCACAACAAGGCCGGTTACTAATTACGCCAGCAGAACCCTGACATCTGGCTTTTATGTGTCGAGACAACATCCTCTCAGCCAAGTTTTTTGACAAATGGAAATGTCATAAACATTTGGAAAGGACTATATCACGGATATCAGGTGGATGTAGCCTATCCATTGCTATAGAAACTAAGAGCTTGAAAATCCTGGAATTTCCCTCCCACAAAACATACAATTAGTCAAAATCTTGTCCTTTTTTCATACTTTCGTTTTACTTCATAAAAATACACAAAATATGTCGTAAACTTTTTGGATTCTTTATTTATTTATTTTTTTATAAATGAGTCTATGAAAAATTTTCCATTTATAAAATCAAACAACCAACCAACAAGTGGTGGCGATTGTACTTATTGGAATCTTTAATCACTAACGTGTACATAATTTGGGTACATACTGGTTGATGTAAAAAAGGGTCCAATTGTATATTGATATTCCATACTTAAATCTGGATTCCTACGGTCACAAATTGGGCCCATGACAAGACAACGCTTCAGGTTGTCCTAATGTCCTGGTGGCTAGAGTGGACAGGGCCCATCCCAACAAGACAGAAGGGGAAGGATAGAGGAAGATAAAGAAGACAAAAGATGCAAGAAGAGAGGAAGAAAAGAAGAAAAAAAAAAGAGGAGAGGTGGAGAAAAGAAAGAACGGGAGAAGAGGAAGAGTAGGAGATGAGGAAAGAGAAGAGAAGGAAAGCAATAAAAAAGGAGGAGGAAAAAGAGGACAGGAGGAGGAGGAAAGAAAGAAGAGAGGTGGAGAAGAGAAGAAAAAGAGGAAGAATAGGAGATGAAAAGGAAAGAGGATAGAGAGAAGAGGATGAAGAAGAAAGAGGAAGAAAAGGAGAGGAGGAAAGAAAGAGAAGAGGAATAGGTGGAGAAGAGAATGAACAGAAGAGGATGAGAAAACAAAGAAAAACAACAGGAGATAGGAAGAAAAAGAGAATAGGAGATGAATAGGAAGGAGGAGGGAGAAGGAAGACAATAAAGAAGAAGAATGAGGAAAAAGGAGAGGAGGAGGAAAGAAAGAGGTGAAGAAAATGAGGAAAGAAGAGAAGTGGAGAAGAGAAAGAACAGAAGAGGATGAGAAAAAAAAGAGAAAGATCAAGAGATAGGAAGAAAAAGAGGAGACTATGAGATGAAGAAGAAAAAGGCGAGAGAAGAAAGACAATAAAGAAGAAGAGGAAGGAAAGGAGGAGGAGAAAGGGAGAAAAGAAAGAACAAGAGATGAGAAGAAAAAGAGGAAGAATAGGAGAAGAGGAAGAAGAGAAGGAAAAAAAATAAAAATGAGACAGTAGAAAAAGAGGAAAGAAGGAGGAAAGAAATACCAGAAGAAGAAGAGATAAAGAGGAAGGAAAAGAGAGGAGGAGGAAGGAGAGGAAGAGATAGAAGGAGGAAGTAGAGAAGATGAAGAAGAGGAAGAAGAAGAAGAAGAAGAAGAGAGGTAGAGGAGAAAGACAAAAAAGCAGAAAAAATAAGGAGGAAAAAGAGGAAGATAGAAATTTAAAGAAGAAAAAGAGGAAGTAAAGGAGGAGATGAAAGAGAGAAAGAACAGGAGAAGAAGATGAGGCGGAAAAAGAAGAGAGAAATATACAGGAGAAAAATATTGAGAGGAGTGAGAAAATAGTGGAGTAAGAAGAAAAAAATCCAAAAATAATATCTGTGACTTATGTAATATTCAGGTGACATATACAAGGACGATGTCTGAACTGCCCGCCCCATCCATTACAATAAGTGAGGCATCTCCTAATTACAAATCAGAGGATTCTAAGCTCATGTAGAAGGAGACTCTTTGTGTTTCATTATTCTATGGGCAGCCAGCGCAGATAGTGACATCTCAGAGGAGCTGTGCGGGTCATTGGCATGAGGCATTTGAGTGGCATTGATGGGCTAATCTACTAGTGCCAAGGTCACATGCTTCCCAATCCATTTGAAGTAGAGACTGGGGAGGAAATCAAGATGGCACAATGTCCACAGTCTGCTGCCAAGGCTCGCCTTTGATTTGTTAGTAGCTCTTGGACAATTAGAAATTGGACACAATTAAAAGTGACAATTAGTTTTTCCACGGCACACGTCCATGTGTGTACAGCATGGCAGTGTGTGGGAGCACAGGCCCGGGCACAGACATTAAAGGCATCGTTTTTGGAGCTTGGCAACTCCTTCAAAAAGGAGGATTTTTCAGGACAATACGATACATAAATGGTCATGACGGGGACAAGGAGATGAATGAGAGATGCGGCTTCTAATAGCTCTGTTTTTATAAAACACAATTATTCCATCAATAAGTAAGTGAGAGAGAAAACAGCCCGGGCACCTTGCCTGGATGGACAATAGACCCAATGAAACATTCCTCCGGCTCTCCTTTTTGTCCACTGGTGGCATCTCATGAATGGAGCCGAGCTTGACTTTGATGTCCAAAGGGAATAAAATTGAGGGCCTCATTCCAATGACGCTACACTGAGCTTTGAACTGGTCACAGTCTTGTGGGAATACCTGTTAACCAGCTATGCACGAGGGCAGTGCCAAGGAACCCAAGGCTAACTTCAAAACGCGTGCCCCATTTATGGTTCCAGACATTTTTGTCTACTTCCCTTTGGTCAAATATGTGTAAAATAGGGCCATATGCTCATAGTATATACATGATTGTATATACTTCTAGATCATCAGCAATTTCTTTTAGATAGTAGACAAAATGTACTATGGATTGTAACGCCTCTAAAAATTGTGACATTTTGGCCCAGATCTCCAAAAAGGGCAAAAAATATTGAATGTAAAATTCTACAATTCTATAAGTTACAAAATCATGTTGTGTACAGTGAGTAATGTTCCTCACAGCCGTATATGTCCAATTTGTAGTTTTCCATATTGGCAGGAGCCCTATTTGACAAAATGCCCAGATTCCATCATTATGACTGATGTCATAATAAGTTTCCTGTACACGGTGATGACACACGCGACCCCTTCCCCCCCAATGCTTTGTGCCAGAGTGGAAACCTTTCCTCGTCACTTTACAGTCCCTTGGTGGAATAAAATACTCCAATATCTGGACAGGCCAAGTGGTATGTTTGTAGAGACGCATAGCGAGAATAGGTTATAAAAATGGAAAGTGTGATGATTTTTGAAGAAAAATTCAGGTGGGGAGGTGGACCACCCTTGTCTCCCCTCCAAGTACGGCTGAAAATGATACAAAAATATAAAGGAGCCTAATCTCAATGATAATCTTACTACGGACACCGTCTGATAGCTCAAAAATTATTGAATCTAAGAGAAAAAACTCCATCGAAGGCATATGCTGGTAGAGAATGGTACGGTAATGGCCCATACATGTCTATGGATGCCGTATTACAGTTTCGTACGTCTTGGAGCCACAATATGGTCATGTCCATGTGGCCTTAGGATGACATTAGAAAGATCTCAAAGGTCACATATACTAGGTCCAAAAATATCAGTGTCAATTATATATCTGCCTGTCTATGGCCAGGCTAATGCCAAAGAGCTTATTGTCTAACAGCCCAGTCCAGCCAACTTGTTCTGTCAGGCAAAATCTTCCAAAGCTGCCATAGTCTAGTCCTGGCTACCAGACATGGGTTTCTTTACAGGTCATAAGAACACAATGTCCAACGTTGGTCAACTCAATGGTGCAAAATGTGGCATGACATCACAAGAGGGAACCTTCTCATGAGCTATTTGTTGTAGATGACCTATTGGACCTCTGATTTGAAGAACCTCTATGGCTCTAGGCAACATCATGTCTAATAACACGTGTTACCCACCTCTCACTGTGCCGGCATTGGTCTCCTGCGTGTGACCACGGTCTCCTTGCTTCCAGTCACCGGCAACGTCGGGGTTGCCATAGAAACCAGTGCACCCTGGCAGCGGCATATTTAAGGAGGAATCTGGTTCTTCACCGTTGCCTGTGGATTAGGATACTTGTATTGAGCAATTTTACTTGTGATTGTCCCTGACCTTGATCTTAACATTGCCTCAGGATTCTGCCTTCGTCTTGCTCCTTCGGATTTGTCGCTGTTACTTGGTCGTGGTCCGACCTTCTAGTTTTGTCCCGAGGCCTGTCTTCTGATTACGTCTCCGTCCCATCCTCTGGTTTCCTCAACCCCTTGGCTTTGATCCGGACTTATCTTCTGTACCAGACGTTTCTAGCAGCGTAGCCACCACCAATAGAGGACTGCGCTGAGGAACGCAACCTAGGAATCCAGCCTGGAAAGCCCATAAATCCTTGCAGGGGTTAAAGGTGAAGAACAGGAGATTCTTTGGACTTCGCACCTTAGTTTAACCAGCGCCAAACCGATTATGGCTCAAGGATCCACTTCTTCAGTGAGAATCGTAATACGATGTGTTCTTAATGACCTCTAAACTCATGACTCAACTTTTATCATTTCTCCATACTCTAGAAATACGTATCGTAGAGTATAAGAAGTTCATTCATCACTAACTGGAATGATTATAGTTTTTGGTGCCAAGTTCAAGACATTGAACACCCAAAGATTCCTACTTTTTCACGCCTTTCTGACCTCATCCGATTCATTCGTGAGTTGGGCACCATTGAGTTCCTGCTTTAGGACAGGTCCACCCTCAACAACCACATATAAACAGATATGGAATTATTCTACTTATGGACGTTCCGCTTGCTGCTTTGAAATGTAGAAATGACTGGTATACGTTCCGGCAGCCTGTGTATATCAACAAACATTTCTCCAACATCCCTCCCATGACTGGAAACCAGTCACATTGCAAAAAGACTTACAAACCCTTAATGGCTTGCCAAAAAAAAGTGGGGCTTAGATCAAGTCACGTTCACCACTCCCATCCTTCAATGACAGACCCGCTCCTTCTACTCAACCTTCCAGTAAATGTGTGTTCTGAGGTCAGAGCGTTTTCACTTCCGTTAAGTGCAGTATAATTGGTGTGGATGTAATTGTAGATCCCGCAAGCATTTTACGGCTGGGATTCCTCTGGTCTGTGGAGATTAAGAAAAGTCATCTCATAAAAATGTATCTGTCTATGGCGCAATCTCTTTTTTTTTTGCCTTTTCTTCATGGTCATTTTTTACTAAATTTGTTCCAGAATTTTACGTAGTCTCCTTCAATACGTAGTCCACTACTAGGCCTATATGTACTGTATATATAGTAGATTATACACAGCAAAACCTCTATGTGAAGACCACCTTGGGAAGGTGGTCTTCTCAAAGAGGTGGTCTATTTGTGAGGTTTCACTGAAAGTAGAACAACTTTGTTCAATTGTTGACCAAAGAAAATCAGGTCCAATTAAATCATTCAGTGAGGCCAGCGTTATTTGGTAAGGGGTTATTTGGTGATGTAAATTCCTTAACATATGCAATCAATGATCGGAGGGGGTCTGACTCTCGGCACCCCTGCGGATCAGCTGTTTGTAGGGGCCGTAGCACTCTGGCAAGCACTGCTTCCCTTCTTTGATTACACATCTCCGTACTGTACAATGCCATCACAGTTGTAGTGGTTGTGCACAATATTACAGTTTCCTCCCATTCACTTAAATGGTGGAAATCCCACCTGAAAAAGAGCCAAACGCAAACACCTATAAACCTGGCTGGATTTTCTACCTGAGCTAAAAGAACCTTATACGTTGAGGGTTAAAGATATAATTACTATCATAATGGATAAATATAAAACTACCATAATACTACCCCCTATATACAAGAATACAACTACTATAATACTGCCCCTGTATACAAGAATATAACTACTATAATACTGCATCCTATATACAAGAATATAACTACTATAATACTGCCACCTATATACAAGAATATAACTACTATAATACTGCCCCTATATACAAGAATATAACTACTATAATACTGCCCCCTATGTACAAGAATATAACTACTATAATACTGCTCCTATATACAAGAATATAACTACTATAATACTGCTCCCTATATACAAGAATATAACTACTATAATACTGCCGCCTATATACAAGAATATAACTACTATAATACTGCTCCTATATACAAGAATATAACTACTATAATACTGCTCCCTATATACAAGAATATAACTACTATAATACTGCCGCCTATATACAAGAATATAACTACTATAATACTGCTCCTATATACAAGAATATAACTACTATAATACTTCCCCTATATACAAGAATATACCTACTATAATACTGCCTCCTATATACAAGAATATAACTACTATAATACTGCTCCTATATACAAGAATATAACTACTATAATACTGCCCCTATATACAAGAATGTAACTACTATAATACTGCCCCTATATACAAGAATATAACTACTATAATACTGCCGCCTATATACAAGAATATAACTACTATAATACTGCTCCTATATACAAGAATATAACTACTATACTTCCCCTATATACAAGAATATACCTACTATAATACTGCTCCTATATACAAGAATATAACTACTATAATACTGCCCCTATATACAAGAATGTAACTACTATAATACTGCCCCTATATACAAGAATATAACTACTATAAAATTTCCCCTATATACAAGAATATAACCACTATAATATTGCTCCTATATACAAGAATATAACTACTATAATACTGCCTCCTATATACAAGCATATAACTACTATAATACTGCCTCCTATATACAAGAATATAAATAGTATAATACTGCCCCTATATACAAGAATATAACTACTATAATACTGCCCCTATATACAAGAATATAACTACTATAATACTGCTCCTATATACAAGAATATAACTACTATAATACTGCCCCCTATATACAAGAATATAACTACTATAATACTGCCCCCTATATACAAGAATATAACTACTATAATACTGCCCCTATATACAAGAATATAACTACTATAATACTGCTCCTATATACAATAATATAACTACTATAATACTGCCCCTATATACAAGAATATAACTACTATAATACTGCCCCCTATGTACAAGAATATAACTACTATAATACTGCCCCTATATACAAGAATATAATTACTATAATACTGCCCCCTATATACAAGAATATAACTACTATAATACTGCTCCTATATACAAGAATATAACTACTATAATACTGCCCCTATATACAAGAATATAACTACTATAATACTGCTCCTATATACAATAATATAACTACTATAATACTGCCCCTATATACAAGAATATAACTACTATAATACTGCCCCCTATGTACAAGAATATAACTACTATAATACTGCCCCTATATACAAGAATATAACTACTATAATACTGCCCCCTATATACAAGAATATAACTACTATAATACTGCTCCTATATACAAGAATATAACTACTATAATACTGCCCCCTATGTACAAGAATATAACTACTATAATACTGCCCCTATATACAAGAATATAACTACTATAATACTGCCCCCTATGTACAAGAATATAACTACTATAATACTGCCCCTATATACAAGAATATAATTACTATAATACTGCTCCTATATACAAGAATATAACTACTATAATACTGCTCCCTATATACAAGAATATAACTACTATAATACTGCCCCCTATATACAAGAGTATAAATACTATAATACTGCCCCCTATATACAAGAATATAACTACTATAATACTGCTCCCTATATACAAGAATATAACTACTATAATACTGCTCCCTATATACAAGAATATAACTACTATAATACTGCCCCCTATATACAAGAATATAACTACTATAATACTGCCTCCTATATACAAGAATATAACTACTATAATACTGCTCCTATATACAAGAATATAACTACTATAATACTGCTCCCTATATACAAGAATATAACTACTATAATACTGCCCCCTATGAATAAGAAAATGGATCTCAACCGGAGATGATCAATGTACAGAAGGATTTAACATTTTTCCATGGAGAACGTTCTCTGGTGATCTGTTTCTGAACACATTTACCTTCTTTTGTTCGTCACTGTATAAAAATTTATTTTTTTTCCTCAAAATTACATCCGACTTTGAGAAACCACACACTTGACTTCTCCATGGCTTCACAGACGTCTCAAAATGTTTCCTATGTAAAACACGCACAGTATGAAATTTGGTACCTACAAGTTACACAGTCCTTACATGTTCCATCCTAAATCCATAAAGCTGTCAAATCCCCATAATTCTCTACACCCCACTGGCAGCTCAGGGCCACGGAGATTTCTAACTCTCCAGAGCTTCTCCTTGAAGAAATCTGAAATATTTAATGACATCACTTCACACTTGTCCAAGCATCCCCCCAGCGTGAAGGGTATAGGACCATGTGCAACCGATTAAGCGTCTCTGGGTTTTCTGTAGAAGCTGTGGGTGTGTTCATACAATGCGTAGATATCTTTGGTCTTTTAAAATAAACAGAGTTCCTTGCAAGTTACTGGAATCTAATTTTGGAATGTGGTGACCGATAAATTATGTTTCAAAAATGCTTCGTAAAATGCTACCAGATTTCGTTTTTTGGTCTTCCACAATGTTAGGAAAAGTCTAACAAACAAAGTGCTATCAACTACTCAGAATTTAACGAGTCTCCCTGATCCCCCCCCCCCCCACAAGGTGCTACGGACTCTCGCGGTTGGACCCCCGGATCACAGCCCTCAAAGTAGTTGCCAGTGGTTGCGCTGTAGGAAGTGATCACTTGGAAGTGACGCAAATTCAGAGTCAGAGTAAAGCCAAAGGTCGTCACTGGGAGAGTTTTCAGGATGTGATAAGCCAGAGGAGCAGGTAAGGACATAACCAGAAGACGGGCCAGGAGCCAAAACGAGGAGGTCGTACTACAAGTACCAGGCGTCAAATCCGGAGGAGCAATTCCAGCGACAAGGCTAAGGTCAAGATCAGGGTAAAAAATACAAGTTAACTTTTTAGATATAGCATACCCAGGCGGATCTTTTCTTTTACAGCTGCTGCTGGTGTGACATCAGAGCGAGCCGATCATCATGGAGTCCTACGCAGTCTGTGGCTGGGTGTAGAAAGTCAATGGCTGTGAGCAGAAAGGGGCTGGATTAGGGTGAGATAAGTAACAGCGAGACAGTTTTGTACAACTTTATAAAAAATATCTTCAAAAATTATGCAACTTTGATAAGAAGGCCCTTATCAAAATTTTTAACTGACCGTCCACCTATCATGTGCCATTTATAATACTGATGTGTTTATATGTGGCAGAGAAGCCTTTCGGATACCCCAGGCTCCAGGTCCCGATTACAACTGTTAACTCTGCTCCCCTTATAGCTACACCGCTGCCTTTGATACATGACATCATCATCCCACCTATGCAGTGTTACATGACATCATCATCCCGCCTATGCAGTGATACAGGACATCATCATCCCACCTATGCAGTGATACAGGACATCAGCATCCCACCTATGCAGTGATACAGGACATCATCATCCCACCTATGCAGTGATACATGACATCATCATCCCGCCTATGAAGTGATACAGGACATCATCATCCCACCTATGCAGTGATACATGACATCAGCATCCCACCTAAGCAATGATACATGACATCATCATCCCACCTATGCAGTGATACAGGACATAATCATCCCACCTATGCAGTGATACAGGACATCATCATCCCGCCTGTGCAGTGTTGTCATATTGATGACATAATTTCATAGTGACTTAGCTTGTCTAGTCGGACTGTCCAATTAGCACTTGCACTGCCCACCTATTATTGCCATGCCAGGGCTAATGCCCTTCATACTCCTACTGATAAACTTAGAAAACTATTATTCTTGTATGGGTTGAGGATAATTTCAAGACAGATCTATAATTGGTTCCACCTGCACAACTTCTACCATGGCCTAGTCTAGATTACCTCACTATAACCCTTCATTTTTGGCAACCTTTCCTGGAATTCTTTGTGTGGGGTATGGTTGACCTTGACATTCAATCGGAGTATAATTCTCATTTTATCTTTATGTATGGACATCTAGACGCACCTGTTTTATTCTTTGCTCTAGGACCACAAGGTGTTTGACTTTTAGGTGGTCTACACAGAAGACTTCTGCAGTGCAGCCTTTGATGGGAGATAGTGGACCTGGCTTGCTCAATCTATATATGATAAATGGATGGGACCTATCTTGGAGAAAACAAAAAGGACCAGACCTGTAAAAATCCAACTTGATGGATTTATAATTATGGATTTATCCTTGGAGATAAATTATCCTTGTTTCCTAGATGTTGGACCTGATAGACAATAGATTGTTGGTGGATACCATCAACATCGACAAACTCAATAGGGGCTGCTTTTTTTTTTAAAGTTAAAAAATAAATAAAAAAATACACTTTCTCAATAATCAGTCAATAAATATAAGCACACTGATATAGACTAACAGCAACACCGAAACTTATAGACATGTACAGTAGGTGGCACTGGTGACTGTAACACTTGACAGATCAATTACCTACAGCAAGTTATTACAATAGTGTACGTAGGAGACTCAGTTTATTGTATGTATACATTTAAGGCATCTAATACATCAGGATCAGAGACTCTATAGACTGTACCCTATAGAAAGTCCACCCTGGATTTGTTTCCTTTAGTAATTATTGGGTATATCGATGACGTTTTCTCACCAGCAGCTGGATGTTTTCCCATTTCTGTTTGGCAAGAATGCCAATAACTATACAATTACCACGGTTCTTTCAACCTTGTCGGATTCAATTACATATAATGGGAAAGGATTTCAAAGTCTAAGGGCCCAGCTCGACTCAGATGAGGACAGTGAGTGTAGGAATCAGAAGTGACAGCTGGAACTTAATGATTTTGGCAAAGAAGCAAAACGGTGAAAAAATTCTTAACATTATGTAATAAAAAAAAATAAGTTTTACATTCCGAATTTGTGTTCAACACTAAGACACCCCTTGTTCTATCACCAAGGCCTTAAACCATTAAAGGGCAACACCCCAAACATAATCCTATTCATCAGTTTTTTAAATCTGTTTCTTTGAAAGCTAAGTGACAACAACAAGTATGGCTGCCATTATATCCTTCAGAGAGGATGTCACTCAACTTTCTCTAATTTTAGAATCACAAATCTGTCTTATAATAACCAAGCTATACATTTCCCTACTCACATAGGGACATAATAAGGGGGTTTTGTCATTCGGGACTGTACTGGGAGCCATAAGGGACTTTTTTTTAATTTATTTTTTTATTTGAAGTGGACATGCTTTTTCATTTTTGCTTTTGTTCTTCATGTTTATGTTCTTCCTCGGGACACCCCAGGGTCTATTTCAAGGTTTTGGGAAGGACTCCCATACGGCCATCTGTCAGCTTGACACACTATTGACATAATGAGCCATGGGAACGGGGATACACTGAATTTCTGCTGACCAGCAGTAAGGAAGCTGGAGGGACATATACACAGGCCACGGAAACACGTTGTGAGACTCCCGGGACACATGGCTGAATCCCCCACTATTATCATCCAGGTTTTTGGCAAGTTGTGCTGTCATTGTTTAGCTTAGAATTTGTTTTTCCTGAAAGGAAAACAACAGTTTGTATTGTAGACGTAAGAGTCATTTGAAGGAATTTCCCACCTTCTTAGGACTGTCACATATTTTGTACATAACTTCGTGCAAAGTCGATGAGTTTTATTTAAAAAAATAAATAAAATAAAAATATATATATAGTCAAATAATAAATAAAAGTTGATAAAAAAGTTTTACAATTATTGTTTATTTTTTGCATCCAAAATAAAAATGAAGCAGCTTTGTAAATAGTCAAATCCCATACTATTTGGGCATACAGCTCCTATGTGTCTCCATGGTTACAGACTACAAACACACCCTGTGTTGTCAGAACCTGCAGTCATGCTTAACTCCCTTCCACCTGTCCCATAATTCTGGCTGACTTATATTTGATAGGTAAGAAAGTAAGTGACAGAAGAAAGGGAGCGTGACTGCAGGATCACATCACACAGGGTGCTTTGAGGTCTGTAACCATGTAGACACATAGTTCTGCATCGGAGCTGTAGATACAAAACGGCAGAATGTTTTTAATGAAGACTATTTACAAAGTTGGTTATTTATTTTAATCTTATATGTATTGGAGCAATAAAATAATATGTTGCCAAAATATATATACCCTTTGAAAAATATCATTAAGCAATTTCTGTCTCTGGGAAAGCTGGGTGACAAATAATATGGCTGCCATTATATAACTAGACACTTGTCTTTCAGCAGTCTGAAAAAGCTGGATGACTGGCCTGTATTCTTAATAACTTGGACTATTTCTGGTTAGGTTTTAGAGACAATTGCCTCCTGATAGTTTTGGTTTCTATTGTATGTAGGGAAATGTATTTTGCCCAGCATAATGTATTCTAAACATTCAAGGAACACGGGAAGCATGACATAAGGACGACATTATATATACCGTCCCCCGGGCAACGCAACAACATTATGGTACAGGATACGGGCAGTTCTCTATGTTGGCCGCCAGTCCTCGGCCTCTTTACTTATCTACAACTGATGGGGGGGGTCGTGCCACCAACATTAGGCCTTATTCACACGAACGTGTCCGTTCTGCGCACGTGAAAAACGCAGCGTTTTTCTTGCGTTGAAGTTCCGTGTGACATCCGTGTACGCTGCGTGTCAGCAAAATAAACTGAAGGTGTTTTTTTTTCCCTCGTCATTTCTTCAGCAACTGTTGCGTGAATCACGGACAGAAAAAAAATGACACCCGTGTTGTCCGTTTTTTTCACGCACCCATAGACTTCAATGGGTGCATAATGAGCAAAAAAACACACAAGTATAGGACAGGCAGTGAGTTTCACGCTGTGGATACACGTTGCGTGAAAAACACAATGTCCGAATGGCCCCATTGAATTGCATAGGTCCGTGTGACGTCCGTTGTTTTGACGCGCGTGATATACGCTCGTATTAATAAGGCCTTAACCAAAATACATAGCAAAAAACTTTAAGGCCCTGTTCACACGTAGTTTTTTTGCAGGCAAAAAATTCTGCCTCAAAATTCCGTCTGGAATTTTGAGGCAGATTTTGATCTGCCTGCATGCCGGTTGCCGCGATTTTCGCTGCATTTTTCGCCCATGGCCATTAAGCGCCGCGGGCAAAAGCACCACGAAATGCGCTTTCTCTGCTTCCCATTGATGTCAATGGGAGGTCAGAGACGTAAACGCTCAAAGATAGGGTATGTCGCTTCTTTTTCCTGTGAGACGTTTTTTCCGCTCGCGGGAAAAAAACGCCTCCGTCTCCCATTGAAATTAATGGGAGGAATTTTCAGCCGTTTTTTGTCTCATTTTTCGACGCGGTTTCCGCGTAAAAATTTTTTGTGACCAGGGCCTTAAGTTAAAAAAAATGCTGTAAAAACTTAAAGGGCGTGTAAACTTTTGCAACCAGTTATTTTATTGCTCCAGTGTATCTAAAATAAAAAATAAGGCATCTTTACAAATATTTTTGATTAAAAATTTCCTACCGTTTTATGTACACAGCTCCTGAACTCATTCCATTGTGATGACTTTTGTATCATCTTTATTTAGAATGTAGAAATGTGATTATTTTTTGGGCGCCATTAAGTGGTTAAACACAAAGCGAATTAATCTTTCCAGCACACTGTATCCTTGTTGTCCACCGCAGACGGCACATTCTGTTCCTGGACTCCGCAGGATCTAAGCGAGCACCAATATGATCACTGTGCCTTCAGACCTGGCATCCTGGCCGGCCATGGATGGGTTAATGATCTCAGGAAGGAACCATTATGAATGAATTAAAATTCTTTGTCTGTTTTTTGTGTTCTAGTGACAATGGCGCAGGAGAGCGGCATTTAGTGCGTAGGTGACTGCACAAGTGGGAACATTTCCCACTGACATAGACTTATAGGAAGCAGGAGCCGCACTCTCTGCATGTGATTCATGAACCTTACACAATAGATGTTTAATGACGATGGAATTCAGGAGGAGATTAAACCGTACCATGTCATGGACTAAAGCAGGACGGAGAGAATTAAAGTGGATGTCCATGATTTCGGCAACTCTGACCACGACACTGGTCGCGCGGCCAAAGTTCATTGTAGCGTCCTGCCTGCCTCGCAAGAAAAAAACGCAAAATGTGGTCCCTTCGCGACCCGCAAGTGTCAGCGAATGTCGCAGCAACTTGCGGATTGCAAAACGGCCACATTGACATTCATTACCCGCGAGGCAGGCACGGCGACACGGTGATCTTTGGCCGTCGTTCTGTGTCGTAGCCAAAAATTGTCGTTCAGCCCAAGTTTAGTGTTAGAAAATGGCAAGGAGATATGTCAGTAGAGGCAGAAGAAGAGGCATAAACAGGATTATCTCATGGGGATGTTCATACAAACACCCACAAATACATGAACACACAAAAATTACACACACATGGACATGCAAGTATCCATATGTGCACACACACACACACACACACACACACACACACACACACACACACACACCCTACATACACATAATAGCCATAAACACACACACAAATGTAAATATACACATACACACTCATATAAACACATACTGTACATACAAGAATATAACTACTAGAATACTGCTCCTATATACAAGACTATAACTACTATAACACTGCCCCCTATATACAAGAATATAACTACTATAATACTGCCCCCTATATACAAGAATATAACTACTATAATACTGCCCCCTATATACAAGAATATAACTACTATAATACAGCTCCTATATACAAGAATATAACTACTATAATACTGCTCCTATATACAAGAATATAACTACTATAAGGGCGGGTTCACACATAGCGGAATTTCACTTAAATTCCGCTGCGGACACTCCGCAGCGTTAATCCGCAGCGGAGCCGTTTCTCCATTGACTTTCACTTTAATTTAGCAGTGTTCGTTTACACGATGCGTACAATTCCGCTGCGGAGCATAGGCTGCGGAGCGGAATTTGGTGTCCGCAGCATGCTCTGTCTGTTGCGGAGCAGTGGCGGACTGGTTGCGGACTCATGGCGGAATTTCTCCATTGACTTCAATGGAGAGTCAAAATTCCGCAATGAAGTCCGCAGATCTTATGTGTGCTGCGGAGCGTATTGTTTTTACTACCATGACATTTCTTCATTCTGGCTGGACCTATGTATTTCTAGGTCTACAGCCAGACTGAGGAAGTCAATGGGGCTCCCGTAATGACGGGAGCGTTGCTAGGAGACGTCTGTAAATAGTCACTGTCCAGGGTGCTGAAAGAGTTACGCGATCGGCAGTAACTGTTTCTGCACCCGGGACAGTGACTACCGATCTCAATATACATGTATCTGTAAAAAAACATATAAGTTCATACTTACCGAGAACTCCCTGCGTCTGTCTCCAGTCCGGCCTCCCAGGATGACGTTTCAGTGTAAGTGACGGCTGCAGCCAATCACAGGCCAAGCACAGGCTGCAGCGGTCACATGGACTGGAGCGTCATCCAGGGAGGTCGGGCCGGATGCCGAAAGAAGGACGCGTCACCAAGACAACGGGCGGTAAGTATGAAATTCTTTGACTTTCACTAGGGAAAGTGCTGTCCCTTCTCTCTATCCTGCACTGAATAGGGAGAAGAGAAGCACTTTTCCTGCAGTCCGCAGCGGCCAGTCCGCATCAATTTTCTGCACATTTTGTGCAGATCCGCTGCAGAATCTGCAACGCAGATTCTGTGCGGCATTGATGCGGACAGTTGCGGAGGAATTCCGCCATGTGTGGTCATGCCCTAATACTGCACCCTATATACAAGAATATAACTACTATAATACTGCTCCCTATATACAAGAATATAACTACTATAATACTGCTCCTATATACAAGAATATAACTACTATAATACTGCCCCTATATACAAGAATATAACTTCTATAATACTGCTCCTATATACAAGAATATAACTACTATAATACTGCTCCTATATACAAGAATATAACTACTATAATACTGCTCCTATATACAAGAATATAACTACTATAATACTGCTCCTATATACAAGACTATAACTACTATAACACTGCCCCCTATATACAAGAATATAACTACTATAATACTGCTCCTATATACAAGACTATAACTACTATAACACTGCCCCCTATATACAAGAATATAACTACTATAATACAGCTCCTATATACAAGAATATAACTACTATAATACTGCCCCTATATACAAGAATATAACTATATAATACTGCTCCTATATATATACAAGAATATAACTACTATAATACTGCCTCTATATACAAGAATATAACTACTATAATACTGCCCCCTATATACAAGAATATAAGTACTATAATACTGCTCCTATATACAAGAATACAACTACTATAATACTGCTCCTATATACAAGAATATAACTACTATAATACTGCCTCTATATACAAGAATAGAACTACTATAATACTGCCTCTATATACAAGAATATAACTACTATAATACTGCCCCCCTGTATACAAGAATATAACTACTATAATACAGCTCCTATATACAAGAATATAACTACTATAACACTGCCCCCTATATACAAGAATATAACTACAATAATACAGCTCCTATATACAAGAATATAACTACTATAATACTGCTCCTATATACAAGAATATACCTACTATAATACTGCCTCTATATACAAGAATAGAACTACTATAATACTGCCTCTATATACAAGAATAGAACTACTATAATACTGCCTCTATATACAAGAATATAACTACTATATTACAGCTCCTATATACAAGAATATAACTACTATAACACTGCCCCCTATATACAAGAATATAACTACTATAATACTGCCCCTATATACAAGAATATAACTACTATAATACTGCCCCCTATATACAAGAATATAACTACTATAATACTGCTCCTATATACAAGAATAGAACTACTATAATACTGCCCCCTATATACAAGAATATAACTACTATAATACTGCCCCCTATATACAAGAATACAAGAATATAACTACTATAATACTGCCCCCTATATACAAGAATATAACTACTATAATACTGCCCCTATATACAAGAATACAAGAATATAACTACTATAATACTGCCCCCTATATACAAGAATATAACGACTATAATACTGCCCCTGTATACAAGAATATAACTACTATAATACTGCCCCCTATATACAAGAATATAACTACTATAATACTGCTCCCTATATACAAGAATATAACTACTATAATACTGTCCCCTATATACAAGAATATAACTACTATAATACTGCTCCTATATACAAGAATATAACCAGTATAATACTGCTCCTATATACAAGAATATAACTACTATAATACTGCCCCCTATATACAAGAATATAACTACTATAATACTGCCCCCTATATACAAGAATATAACTATTATAATACTGCCACTATATACAAGAATATAACACTATAATACTGCTCCTATATACAGGAATATAACTACTATAATACTGCCACTATATACAAGAATATAACTACTATAATACTGCCCCCTATATACAAGAATATAACTACTATAATACTGCCCCCTATATACAAGAATATAACTACTATAATACTGCCCCTATATACAAGAATATAACTACTATAATACTGCCCCCTATATATAAGAATATAACTACTATAATACTGCCCCCTATATACAAGAATATAACTACTATAATACTGCCCCCTATGTACAAGAATATAACTATTATAATACTGCCCCTATATACAAGAATATAACTACTATAATACTGCCCCTATATACAAGAATATAACTACTATAATACTGACCCTATATACAAGAATATAACTACTATAATACTGCCCCTATATACAAGAATATAACTACTATAATACTGCCCCTATATACAAGAATATAACTACTATAATACTGCCACTATATACAAGAATATAACTACTATAATACTGCCCCCTATATACAAGAATATAACTACTATAATACTGCCCCCTATATACAAGAATATAACTACCATAATACTTCTCCTATATACAAGAATATAACTACTATAATACTGCCCCCTATATACAAGAATATAACTACTATAATACTGCCCCCTATATACAAGAATATAACTACCATAATACTGCCCCCTGTATACAAGAATATAACTACTATAATACTGCCACTATATACAAGAATATAACTACTATAATACTGCCCCTATATACAAGAATATAACTACTATAATACTGCCCCCTATATACAAGAATATAACTACTATAATACTGCCCCCTATATACAAGAATATAACTACTATAATACTGCTCCCTATGTACAAGAACATAACTACTATAATACTGCCCCCTATATACAAGAATATAACTACTATATTACTGCCCCCTATATACAAGAATATAACTACTATAATACTGCTCCCTATATACAAGAATATAACTACTATAATACTGCCCCCTATATACAGGAATATAACTACTATAATACTGTCCTCTTGATGGAGTAAGACGTGTGAAGTGCATATTATTAGGATACTTTACAGGTTGGGAGGGAGTAAAAACCTTCAGAGTAAACATCGTTATAACACAACAAAATGGCGTCCATCCCACACATTTCCTCCGCTCATGCTGGGACTATAAATGTGCCAGTTCCTATTTTATATACAATCGCGTCACGCAACATCAATGAATCAACAACTTGACACCTTCTTCCCGTCACCTTGTCTAAACGACTGACACCTTTTAGGTCTGTCTCACAATCCCCGGGGCACCTCCGCTGTACCTTGTTCTGTCGCCTCACGTCACCTGACAGACTATTAAATCCGTGACTTAAAGGGATTCACCACCTAAATGTATTTTTAAAAAAATTCTGCTAAACTAGAAAATGCCATCACATGACCGGTGCTGTCAAGTCTGCTGTCCACCTTCTTTGTCAGCACTGCGCCAACCCAAACTTATCTGATGCTCTTGTTTTTTCCTGAGATAAATAAAAAAAGCCAATTAAGTGTCAAAATAATACCGCCATATAATGCCTAAATAGTGACGGGGTTAATGGTAAAGTCCCTGGTGGTCTACTTACATGCGGCGCTGTCACATTGCTTCTGAGGGTCCACTGCTTGGAGGACTAGAATAAGGATCAATTGCCCACCTAAAACCAGCCCTGGGCGTTTGACCGCCGCTTATCTCCCTACTAATGCTCTGCCAAATGGGCATAGTAATAATTAGCAAGCAGAATTCTGATTACAGCTCTGGATGTGAGTCCATTTACAACCTGTGAACGCTGCACTAATAGACACGTAACGCAAAGTACAGTTAAGTTATTAATCCGGCACTTGGTGATCCAAAAAGTTTTATGCCAGATTTAATCTGGTACTGGTCAGAGTGCCTCTCATTTATATGCCCCATATTGGGCCCCCGGGCCTGTGGTCATCAGTAACCCACATTGATAGTATAGCCCCCCGTTTACAGATGTAAATATATATAGTATGTTGTATAGAAGTATATGGAGGCCTATATACCGAGGAGCTGTCGTCCAGTCTGCATGTATATGTATGTGTAAGTAAAAATTCCGATAGTCTGGAATTTCCGATAATCCGGCACTTTGGAAATGTTTTTAATGTTAATATTTGCAAGACAGCACCCAGTTCCAGTGAGAATATTATTGGTGCCCTAGAACGATCATCTACCCTAGATATAGCGTAAGATGCGGCGCGGTTTAGTCAGTGGCGCTGCCGCGGAGATGTCGCTCTGGTTCTCTTCAACTTTAATTTCTTGCGATGTTTTCATTGTTTTTCTGGCTGGAAGAAAATTCCTGAGCCCTGTTAGTGGGGGAAATGGCCCTTCCTCTCACCCGCTCCCACTTTACCTGCGTGTGGTTTTCATCACGTAATCCTAATTTGTGTTTCTAAACCCTGGTGGAATATTCTCCCAGATTTTCCACACCTGGGTTTATGGATTAGAAATCCTTTTTAGAAAAGATGCAGCTAGTGGTGTAAGCACAGAGGAATGAGAAGAGGCTTCTGGGAAAGCTGGGTGACAACCACTATGGCCGTACCATCTAATTGAGAGTCGCCACCAAGCTTCCTCAGACTCCGGAACGGCTAATCTGCCGAGTTATACAGCAATATGGGAGCTGGGGATGTATCACTGCATAACTAGAAAGATGTGTTGCTCAAGGGTCTAAACAAGCTGCGTGGCGAGACACACCAGACACACAAGACACACCAGACACACCAGACACACCAGACACACCAGTGATACACCAGACACACCAGTAATACACCAGACACACCAGTAATACACCAGTAATACACCATACACACCAGTAATACACCATACACACCAGTAATACACCATACACACCAGTAATACTCCACACATACGAGTAATACACCAGACACACGAGTAATACACCAGACACACCAGTAATACACCAGACACACGAGTAATACACCAGACACACCAGTAATACACCAGACACACGAGTAATACACCAGACACACCAGTAATACGCCAGACACACGAGTAATACACCACACACACGAGTAATACACCAGACACACCAGTAATACACCAGACATACCAGTAATACACCAGACACACCAGTAATACACCAGAAACACCAGTAACACATCATACACACCAGTAATACACCACACACACGAGTAATACACCAGACACACCAGTAATACACCACACACCAGTAACACACCATACACACCATTAATACACCAGTAATACACCATACACACCAGTAATAACCATACACACCAGTAACACACCAGTAATACACCAGACACACCAGTAACACACCAGACACACCAGTAATACACCATACACACCAGTAATACACCAGACACACCAGTAACACACCAGTAATACACCAGACACACCAGTAATATACCAGATACACCAGTAATACACCAGACACACCAGTAACACACCAGACACACCAGTAATACACCAGTAATACACCAGACACACCAGTAATACACCAGACACACCAGTAACACACCAGTAATACACCAGACACACCAGTAACACACCAGACACACCAGTAATACACCAGACACATCAGTAACACACCAGACACACCAGTAATACACCAGACACACCAGTAATACACCAGACACACCAGTAACACACCAGACACACCAGTAATACACCATACACACCAGTAACACACCAGACACACCAGTAATACACCAGACACACCAGTAATACACCAGACACACCAGTAACACACCAGACACATCAGTAACACACCAGTAATACACCATACACACCAGTAATACACCATACACACCAGTAATACACCAGACACACCAGTAACACACCAGACACATCAGTAATACACCATACACACCAGTAACACACCAGACACACCAGTAATATACCAGAAACACCAGTAATACACCAGTAATACACCATAAACACCAGTAATACACCATACACACCAGACACACCAGTAACACACCAGACACACCAGTAATACACCAGACACACCAGTAATACACCATAAACACCAGTAATACACCAGTAATACACCAGACACACCAGTAACACACCAGTAATACACCAGACACACCAGTAACACAAGAGACACACTAGTAATACACCAGTAATACACCAGACACACCAGTAATACACCAGACACACCAGACACACCAGTAATACACCAGACACACCAGTAACACACCATTAACACACCAGACACACCAGTAATACACCAGACACACCAGTAACACACCAGACACACCAGTAATACACCATACACACCAGTAACACACCAGACATACCAGACACACCAGTAATACACCAGACACACCAGTAATACACCATACACACAAGTAACACACCAGTAATACACCAGACACACCAGTAACACACCAGACACACCAGACACACCAGTAACACACCAGACACACCAGTAATACACCAGACACACCAGTAACACACCAGACACACCAGTAATACACCAGACACACCAGTAATACACCAGACACACCAGTAACACACCAGACACACCAGTAATACACCAGTAATACACCATACACACCAGCAACACACCAGACATACCAGACAGACCAGTAAGACACCAGACACACCAGTAATACACCAGACACACCAGTAATACACCATACACACCAGTAACACACCAGTAATACACCAGACACACCAGTAACACACCAGACACACCAAACACACCAGTAACACACCAGACACACCAGTAATACACCAGACATACCAGACACAACAGTAATACACCAGTAATACACCATACACACCAGTAACACACCAGACACACCAGTAATACACCAGACACACCAGTAACACACCAGTAACACACCAGACACATCAGTAACACACCAGTAATACACCATACACACCAGTAATACACCAGACACACCAGTAATACACCATACACACCAGTAATACACCACACACACCAATAATACACCAGACACACCAGTAATACACCATACACACCAGTAATACACCACACACACCAATAATACACCAGACACACCAGTAATACACCATACACACCAGTAATACACCAGACACACCAGTAATACACCAGACACACCAGTAACACAACAGACATACCAGACAGACCAGTAACACACCAGACACACCAGTAATACACCAGACACACCAGTAATACACCATACACACCAGTAATACACCAGACACACCAGTAATACACCAGACACACCAGACATACCAGACACACCAGTAACACACCAGACACACCAGTAATACACCAGACACACCAGTAATACACCATACACACCAGCAATACACCAGACCCACCAGTAAGACACCAGACACACACCAGACATACCAGACAAACCAGTAACACACCAGTAGTACACCATGCACACCACTCACCAGTAACACACCAGACACACCAGTAATACACCATACACACCAGTAACACACCAGTAATACACCAGACACACCAGTAACACACCAGACACACCAGTAACACACCAGACACACCAGTAACACACCAGACACACCAGTAACACACCAGACACACAAGACACACCAGTAATACACCAGACACACCAGACACAAAATTAATACACCATACACACCAGTAACACACCAGACACACCAGTAAAACACCAGACACCAGTAACACACCAGTAACACACCAGACACATCAGTAACACACCAGTAATACACCATACACACCAGTAATACACCAGACACACCAGTAATACACCATACACACCAGTAATACACCATACACACCAGTAATACACCACACACACCAATAATACACCAGACACACCAGTAATACACCATACACACTAGTAATACACCACACACACCAATAATACACCAGACACACCAATAATACACCATACACACCAGTAATACACCAAACACACCAGACACACCAGTAATACACCAGACACACCAGTAATACACCATACACACCAGTAATACACCAGACACACCAGTAATACACCAGACACACCAGTAACACAACAGACATACCAGACAGACCAGTAACACACCAGACACACCAGTAATACACCAGACACACCAGTAATACACCATACACACCAGTAATACACCAGACACACCAGACATTCCAGACAGACCAGTAACACACCAGACACACCAGTAATACACCATACACACCAGCAATACACCAGACCCACCAGTAACACACCAGACACACACCAGACATACCAGACAAACCAGTAACACACCAGTAATACACCATGCACACCACTCACCAGTAACACACCAGACACACCAGTAATACACCATACACACTAGTAATACACCAGACACACCAGTAATACACCAGTAATACACCATACACACCAGTAATACACCATACACACCAGTAGCACACCAGACACACGAGTAATACACCATACACACCAGACACACCAGTAACACACCAGACACACCAGTAATACACCATACACACCAGTAATACACCATACACACCAGTAACACACCAGACACACCAGTAACACACCAGACACACCAGTAACACACCAGACACACCAGTAATATACCATACACACCAGTAATACACCAGACACACCAGTAATACACCAGACACACCAGTAATACACCATACACACCAGTAACACACCAGTAATACACCAGACACACCAGTAATACACCAGACACACCAGTAATACACCAGACACACCAGTAATACACCATACACACCAGTAACACACCATACACACCAGTAATACACCATACACACCAGTAATACACCAGATACACCAGTAACACACCAGTAATACACCAGACACACCAGTAATACACCAGACACACCAGTAATACACCATACACACCAGTAACACACCAGTAATACACCAGACACACCAGTAATACACCAGCAATACACCAGACCCACCAGCAATACACCAGACCCACCAGTAATACACCAGACACACACCAGACATACCAGACAAACCAGTAACACACCAGTAATACACCAGACACACCAGTAACACACCAGACACACCAGTAACACACCAGACACACCAGTAATACACCAGACACACCAGTAAAACACCATACACACCAGTAATACACCAGTAATACACCATACACACCAGTAATACACCAGACACACCAGTACACCATACACACCAGTAATACACCATACACACCAGTAATACACCATACACACCAGTAACACACCAGACACACCAGTAATACACCATACACACCAGACACACCAGTAATACACCATACACACTAGACACACCAGTAATACACCAATAACACACCAGACACACCAATAACACACCAGACACACCAGTTACACCATACACACCAGTAACACACCAGTAATACACCAGACACACCAGTAATACACCAGTAATGCACCATGCACACCAGTAATACACCAGACACACCAGAAATACACCACACACACCACTAATACACCAGACACACCAGTAACACACCACTAATACACCATACACACCAGTAAAACACCATACACACCAGTAATACACCAGACACACCAGCAATACACCAGACACACCAGTAATACACCAGACACACCAGTAATACACCAGTAATACACCATACACACCAGTAACACACCAGACACACCAGTAATACACCAGACACACCAGTAATACACCAGACACACCAGTAACACACCATACACACCAGTAACACACCAGACACACCAGTAATACACCAGACACAACAGTAACACACCAGTAATACACCAGTAATACACCAGACACACCAGTAATACACCATACACACCAGTAATACACCATACACACCAGTAACACACCATACACACCAGTAATACACCATACACACCAGTAATACACCAGATACACCAGTAATACACCAGACACACCAGTAACACACCAGTAATACACCAGACACACCAGTAATACACCATACACACCAGTAATACACCATACACACCAGTAATACACCATACACACCAGTAACACACCATACACACCAGTAATACACCATACACACCAGTAATACACCAGACACACCAGTAACACACCAGACACACCAGTAATACACCATACACACCAGACACACCAGTAACACACCAGACACACCAGTAATACACCATACACACCAGTAATACACCATACACACCAGTAACACACCAGACACACCAGTAACACACCAGACACACCAGTAACACACCAGACACACCAGTAACACACCAGACACACCAGTAATACACCAGACACACCAGTAATACACCATACACACCAGTAATACACCATACACACCAGTAACACACCAGACACACCAGTAACACACCAGACACACCAGTAACACACCAGACACACCAGTAATATACCATACACACCAGTAACACACCAGTAATACACCAGACACACCAGTAACACACCAGACACACCAGTAACACACCAGACACACCAGTAATATACCATACACACCAGTAACACACCAGTAATACACCAGACACACCAGTAATACACCAGACACACCAGTAATACACCATACACACCAGTAACACACCAGTAATACACCAGACACACCAGTAATACACCAGACACACCAGTAATACACCAGACACACCAGTAACACACCAGTAATACACCAGACACACCAGTAATACACCAGCAATACACCAGACCCACCAGCAATACACCAGACACACACCAGACATACCAGACAAACCAGTAACACACCAGTAATACACCAGACACACCAGTAACACACCAGACACACCAGTAACACACCAGACACACCAGTAATACACCAGACACACCAGTAAAACACCATACACACCAGTAACACACCAGACACACCAGTAACACACCAGACACACCAGTAATACACCAGACACACCAGTAATACACCAGACACACCAGTAATACACCATTCACACCAGTAACACACTAGACACACCAGTAATACACCATACACACCAGACACACCAGTAATACACCATACACACTAGACACACCAGTAATACACCAATAACACACCAGACACACCAGTTACACCATACACACCAGTAACACACCAGTAATACACCAGACACACCAGTAATACACCAGTAATGCACCATGCACACCAGTAATACACCAGACACACCAGAAATACACCACACACACCACTAATACACCAGACACACCAGTAACACACCACTAATACACCATACACACCAGTAAAACACCATACACACCAGTAATACACCAGACACACCAGCAATACACTAGACACACCAGTAATACACCAGACACACCAGTAATACACCAGTAATACACCACACACACCAGTAACACACCAGACACACCAGTAATACACCAGACACACCAGTAATACACCAGACACACCAGTAACACACCATACACACCAGTAACACACCAGACACACCAGTAATACACCAGACACACCAGTAATACACCAGGCACACCAGTAATACACCATACACACCAGTAATACACCATACACACCAGTAACACACCATACACACCAGTAATACACCATACACACCAGTAATACACCAGATACACCAGTAATACACCAGACACACCAGTAACACACCAGTAATACACCAGACACACCAGTAATACACCATACACACCAGTAATACACCATACACACCAGTAATACACCATACACACCAGTAACACACCATACACACCAGTAATACACCATACACACCAGTAATACACCAGACACACCAGTAATACACCAGACACACCAGTAACACACCAGACACACCAGTAACACTAGTAATACACCAGTAACACCAGTAATACACCAGACACACCAGTAACACACCATACACACCAGTAACACACCAGACACACCAGTAACACTAGTAATACACCAGTAACACCTGTAATACACCATACACACCAGTAATACACCAGACACACCAGTAACACACCAGACACACCAGTAACACCAGTAATACACCAGTAACACCAGTAATACACCAGACACACCAGTAATACACCAGTAATACACCATACACACCAGTAACACACCAGACACACCAGTAATACACCAGACACACCAGTAATACACCAGACACACCAGTAACACACCATACACACCAGTAACACACCAGACACACCAGTAATACACCAGACACACCAGTAACACACCAGTAATACACCAGTAATACACCAGACACACCAGTAATACACCATACACACCAGTAACACACCATACACACCAGTAATACACCATACACACCAGTAATACACCAGACACACCAGTAACACACCAGACACACGAGTAATACACCAGACACACCAGTAACACACCAGTAATACACCAGACACACCAGTAACACACCAGACACACGAGTAATACACCAGACATACCAGTAACACACCAGTAATACAACAGACACACCAGTAATACACCATACACACCAGTAATACACCATACACACCAGTAATACACCATACACACCAGTAACACACCATACACACCAGTAACACACCAGTAACACCAGTAATACACCATACACACCAGTAATACACCAGTAACACCAGTAATACACCAGACACACCAGTAACACACCATACACACCAGTAACACACCAGACACACCAGTAACACTAGTAATACACCAGTAACACCTGTAATACACCATACACACCAGTAATACACCAGACACACCAGTAACACACCAGACACACCAGTAACACCAGTAATACACCAGTAACACCAGTAATACACCAGACACACCAGTAATACACCAGTAATACACCATACACACCAGTAACACACCAGACACACCAGTAATACACCAGACACACCAGTAATACACCAGACACACCAGTAACACACCATACACACCAGTAACACACCAGACACACCAGTAATACACCAGACACACCAGTAACACACCAGTAATACACCAGTAATACACCAGACACACCAGTAATACACCATACACACCAGTAATACACCATACACACCAGTAACACACCATACACACCAGTAATACACCATACACACCAGTAATACACCAGACACACCAGTAACACACCAGACACACGAGTAATACACCAGACACACCAGTAACACACCAGTAATACACCAGACACACCAGTAACACACCAGACACACGAGTAATACACCAGACATACCAGTAACACACCAGTAATACACCAGACACACCAGTAATACACCATACACACCAGTAATACACCATACACACCAGTAATACACCATACACACCAGTAACACACCATACACACCAGTAACACACCATACACACCAGTAATACACCAGTAATACACCATACACACCAGTAACACACCAGACACACCAGTGATACACCAGACACACCAGTAATACACCAGACACACCAGTAACACACCAGTAACACACCAGACACATCAGTAACACACCAGTAATACACCATACACACCAGTAATACACCATACACACCAGTAATACACCAGACACACCAGTAACACACCAGACACATCAGTAATACACCATACACACCAGTAACACACCAGACACACCAGTAATATACCAGAAACACCAGTAATACACCAGTAATACACCATAAACACCAGTAATACACCATACACACCAGACACACCAGTAACACACCAGACACACCAGACACACCAGTAATACACCAGACACACCAGTAATACACCATACACACCAGTAATACACCAGACACACCAGTAACACACCAGTAATACACCAGACACACCAGTAACACAAGAGACACACCAGTAATACACCAGTAATACACCAGACACACCAGTAATACACCAGACACACCAGACACACCAGTAATACACCAGACACACCAGTAACACACCATTAACACACCAGACACACCAGTAATACACCAGACACACCAGTAACACACCAGACACACCAGTAATACACCATACACACCAGTAACACACCAGACATACCAGACACACCAGTAATACACCAGACACACCAGTAATACACCATACACACAAGTAACACACCAGTAATACACCAGACACACCAGTAACACACCAGACACACCAGACACACCAGTAACACACCAGACACACCAGTAATACACCAGACACACCAGTAACACACCAGACACACCAGTAATACACCAGTAATACACCATACACACCAGTAACACACCAGACATACCAGACACACCAGTAATACACCAGACACACCAGTAATACACCATACACACCAGTAACACACCAGTAATACACCAGACACACCAGTAACACACCAGACACACCAGTAACACACCAGTAACACACCAGACACACCAGTAATACACCAGACATACCAGACACACCAGACACAACAGTAATACACCAGTAATACACCATACACACCAGTAACACACCAGACACACCAGTAATACACCAGACACACCAGTAACACACCAGTAACACACCAGACACATCAGTAACACACCAGTAATACACCATACACACCAGTAATACACCAGACACACCAGTAATACACCATACACACCAGTAATACACCATACACACCAGTAATACACCACACACACCAATAATACACCAGACACACCAGTAATACACCATACACACCAGTAATACACCACACACACCAATAATACACCAGACACACCAGTAATACACCATACACACCAGTAATACACCAGACACACCAGTAATACACCAGACACACCAGTAACACAACAGACATACCAGACAGACCAGTAACACACCAGACACACCAGTAATACACCAGACACACCAGTAATACACCATACACACCAGTAATACACCAGACACACCAGTAATACACCAGACACACCAGACATACCAGACACACCAGTAACACACCAGACACACCAGTAATACACCAGACACACCAGTAATACACCATACACACCAGCAATACACCAGACCCACCAGTAAGACACCAGACACACCAGTAATACACCATACACACCAGCAATACACCAGACACACCAGTAACACACCAGTAACACACCAGACACATCAGTAACACACCAGTAATACACCATACACACCAGTAATACACCATACACACCAGTAATACACCAGACACACCAGTAACACACCAGACACATCAGTAATACACCATACACACCAGTAACACACCAGACACACCAGTAATATACCAGAAACACCAGTAATACACCAGTAATACACCATAAACACCAGTAATACACCATACACACCAGACACACCAGTAACACACCAGACACACCAGACACACCAGTAATACACCAGACACACCAGTAATACACCATACACACCAGTAATACACCAGACACACCAGTAACACACCAGTAATACACCAGACACACCAGTAACACAAGAGACACACCAGTAATACACCAGTAATACACCAGACACACCAGTAATACACCAGACACACCAGACACACCAGTAATACACCAGACACACCAGTAACACACCATTAACACACCAGACACACCAGTAATACACCAGACACACCAGTAACACACCAGACACACCAGTAATACACCATACACACCAGTAACACACCAGACATACCAGACACACCAGTAATACACCAGACACACCAGTAATACACCATACACACAAGTAACACACCAGTAATACACCAGACACACCAGTAACACACCAGACACACCAGACACACCAGTAACACACCAGACACACCAGTAATACACCAGACACACCAGTAACACACCAGACACACCAGTAATACACCAGTAATACACCATACACACCAGTAACACACCAGACATACCAGACACACCAGTAATACACCAGACACACCAGTAATACACCATACACACCAGTAACACACCAGTAATACACCAGACACACCAGTAACACACCAGACACACCAGTAACACACCAGTAACACACCAGACACACCAGTAATACACCAGACATACCAGACACACCAGACACAACAGTAATACACCAGTAATACACCATACACACCAGTAACACACCAGACACACCAGTAATACACCAGACACACCAGTAACACACCAGTAACACACCAGACACATCAGTAACACACCAGTAATACACCATACACACCAGTAATACACCAGACACACCAGTAATACACCATACACACCAGTAATACACCATACACACCAGTAATACACCACACACACCAATAATACACCAGACACACCAGTAATACACCATACACACCAGTAATACACCACACACACCAATAATACACCAGACACACCAGTAATACACCATACACACCAGTAATACACCAGACACACCAGTAATACACCAGACACACCAGTAACACAACAGACATACCAGACAGACCAGTAACACACCAGACACACCAGTAATACACCAGACACACCAGTAATACACCATACACACCAGTAATACACCAGACACACCAGTAATACACCAGACACACCAGACATACCAGACACACCAGTAACACACCAGACACACCAGTAATACACCAGACACACCAGTAATACACCATACACACCAGCAATACACCAGACCCACCAGTAAGACACCAGACACACCAGTAATACACCATACACACCAGCAATACACCAGACCCACCAGTAAGACACCAGACACACACCAGACATACCAGACAAACCAGTAACACACCAGTAATACACCATGCACACCACTCACCAGTAACACACCAGACACACCAGTAATACACCATACACACCAGTAACACACCAGTAATACACCAGACACACCAGTAACACACCAGACACACCAGTAACACACCAGACACACCAGTAACACACCAGACACACCAGACACAAAATTAATACACCATACACACCAGTAACACACCAGACACACCAGTAAAACACCAGACACCAGTAACACACCAGTAACACACCAGACACATCAGTAACACACCAGTAATACACCATACACACCAGTAATACACCAGACACACCAGTAATACACCATACACACCAGTAATACACCATACACACCAGTAATACACCACACACACCAATAATACACCAGACACACCAGTAATACACCATACACACTAGTAATACACCACACACACCAATAATACACCAGACACACCAGTAATACACCATACACACCAGTAATACACCAGACACACCAGTAATACACCAGACACACCAGTAACACACCAGACACACAAGTAATACACCAGACACACCAGTAATACACCATACACACCTGTAATACACCAGACACACCAGTAATACACCAGACACACCAGTAACACAACAGACATACCAGACAGACCAGTAACACACCAGACACACCAGTAATACACCAGACACACCAGTAATACACCATACACACCAGTAATACACCAGACACACCAGTAATACACCAGACACACCAGACATTCCAGACAGACCAGTAACACACCAGACACACCAGTAATACACCATACACACCAGCAATACACCAGACCCACCAGTAACACACCAGACACACACCAGACATACCAGACAAACCAGTAACACACCAGTAATACACCATGCACACCACTCACCAGTAACACACCAGACACACCAGTAATACACCATACACACTAGTAATACACCAGACACACCAGTAATACACCATACACACCAGTAATACACCATACACACCAGTAACACACCAGACACACCAGTAATACACCATACACACCAGACACACCAGTAACACACCAGACACACCAGTAATACACCATACACACCAGTAATACACCATACACACCAGTAACACACCAGACACACCAGTAACACACCAGTAATATACCATACACACCAGTAACACACCAGTAATACACCAGACACACCAGTAATACACCAGACACACCAGTAATACACCATACACACCAGTAACACACCAGTAATACACCAGACACACCAGTAATACACCAGACACACCAGTAACACACCAGTAATACACCAGACACACCAGTAATACACCAGCAATACACCAGACCCACCAGCAATACACCAGACCCACCAGTAATACACCAGACACACACCAGACATACCAGACAAACCAGTAACACACCAGTAATACACCAGACACACCAGTAACACACCAGACACACCAGTAACACACCAGACACACCAGTAATACACCAGACACACCAGTAAAACACCATACACACCAGTAACACACCAGACACACCAGTAATACACCAGACACACCAGTACACCAGACACACCAGTAACACACCAGACACACCAGTAACACACCAGACACACCAGTAATACACCAGACACACCAGTAAAACACCATACACACCAGTAACACACCAGACACACCAGTAATACACCAGACACACCAGTAATACACCATTCACACCAGTAACACACCAGACACACCAGTAATACACCATACACACCAGACACACCAGTAATACACCATACACACTAGACACACCAGTAATACACCAATAACACACCAGACACACCAGTTACACCATACACACCAGTAACACACCAGTAATACACCAGACACACCAGTAATACACCAGTAATGCACCATGCACACCAGTAATACACCAGACACACCAGAAATACACCACACACACCACTAATACACCAGACACACCAGTAACACACCACTAATACACCATACACACCAGTAAAACACCATACACACCAGTAATACACCAGACACACCAGCAATACACTAGACACACCAGTAATACACCAGACACACCAGTAATACACCATACACACCAGTAACACACCAGACACACCAGTAATACACCAGACACACCAGTAATACACCAGACACACCAGTAACACACCATACACACCAGTAACACACCAGACACACCAGTAATACACCAGACACACCAGTAACACACCAGACACACCAGTAATACACCAGTAATACACCAGGCACACCAGTAATACACCATACACACCAGTAATACACCATACACACCAGTAACACACCATACACACCAGTAATACACCATACACACCAGTAATACACCAGATACACCAGTAATACACCAGACACACCAGTAACACACCAGTAATACACCAGACACACCAGTAATACACCATACACACCAGTAATACACCATACACACCAGTAATACACCATACACACCAGTAACACACCATACACACCAGTAATACACCATACACACCAGTAATACACCAGACACACCAGTAACACACCAGACACACCAGTAACACTAGTAATACACCAGTAACACCAGTAATACACCAGACACACCAGTAACACACCAGACACACCAGTAACACTAGTAATACACCAGTAACACCAGTAACACACCATACACACCAGTAACACACCAGACACACCAGTAACACTAGTAATACACCAGTAACACCTGTAATACACCATACACACCAGTAATACACCAGACACACCAGTAACACACCAGACACACCAGTAACACCAGTAATACACCAGTAACACCAGTAACACACCATACACACCAGTAACACACCAGACACACCAGTAATACACCAGACACACCAGTAATACACCAGACACACCATACACACCATACACACCAGTAACACACCAGACACACCAGTAATACACCAGACACACCAGTAACACACCAGTAATACACCAGTCACACCAGTAATACACCATACACACCAGTAATACACCATACACACCAGTAACACACCATACACACCAGTAATACACCATACACACCAGTAATACACCAGACACACCAGTAACACACCAGACACACGAGTAATACACCAGACACACCAGTAACACACCAGTAATACACCAGACACACCAGTAACACACCAGACACACGAGTAATACACCAGACACACCAGTAACACACCAGTAATACACCAGACACACCAGTAATACACCATACACACCAGTAATACACCATACACACCAGTAACACACCATACACACCAGTAATACACCATACACACCAGTAATACACCAGACACACCAGACACACCAGTAACACACCAGACACACCAGTAATACACCAGACACACCAGTAACACACCAGACACACCAGTAATACACCATACACACCAGACACACCAGTAACACACCAGACACACCAGTAATACACCATACACACCAGACACACCAGACACACCAGTAATACACCAGACACACCAGTAACACACCAGACACACCAGTAACACTAATAATACACCAGTAACACCAGTAATACACCAGACACACCAGTAACACACCAGACACACCAGTAACACTAGTAATACACCAGTAACACCAGTAATACACCATACACACCAGTAATACACCAGACACACCAGTAACACACCAGACACACCAGTAACACCAGTAAGGGTATGTTCACACGGCGGGGGTCCGTAACGGCTGAAATTACGGGGATGTTTCAGCCTGAAAACATCCCCGTAATTTCAGCCGTACCGGCATGTGCAGGCGCTTGAACGCCGCGTCAATTACGGCCGTAATTAGCGCTGCTATTCATTGGAGTCAATGAATAGCGGCTCCAATTACGGCCAAAGAAGTGACAGGTCACTTCTTCTACGCGGGCGTCTATTTACGCGCCGTCATTTGACAGCGGCGCGTAAATATACGCCTCGTGTGAACAGACAAACGTCTGCCCATTGCTTTCAATGGGCAGATGTTTGTCAGCGCTATTGAGGCGCTATTTTCAGACGTAATTCGGGGCAAAAACGCCCGAATTACGTCCGTAAATAGGCCGTGTGAACATACCCTTATACACCAGTAACACTAGTAATACACCAGTCGTACTTCACTAAATAATGAAATGTTGTGGTAAGAAGAAATCTATAGGGCTTTTCCTGAGCCATTTATAGTAAAAGGCCAGATAGATTGGCGGTAATAAAGCAGAGTGGCCGTGTCGCCAAGCAGGGGCCCCGGGACATGACAGCTATACCTGGCCTTCTGGAGCGACATTCCTCACAATACACCGCACATTTCTCGGCCAGACAGAACGCCAGTCACAGAGGAAGCAAATATTTTCCTTCACAGGTTGGCGCCTTTTCAGCTTGTGTAGACTCCTGTATGGCACTGCGGCTGCGCAGGAGGTGACCGTTATTAGCCGGGTTATGTGCTGCTGTTTCCTATTGAAATGTAAAAGCTGCTGAGAGACGGGCGAGGAAAGGGGCAGGATGGCAACCCACGGCTGAGCTCCTCAGAGATAGACAGATAGATAGACAGATAGACAGACAGATATGAGATAGATAGATAGATAGATAGATAGATAGATAGATAGATAGATAGATAGATAGATAGATAGATAGATAGATAGATAGATAGATAGATATGAGATAGATAGATAGATAGATAGATAGATAGATAGATAGATAGATAGATAGATAGATAGATAGATAGATAGATAGATAGATAGATATGAGATAGATAGATAGATATGAGATAGATAGATAGATAGATAGATAGATAGATAGATAGATAGATAGATAGATAGATAGATAGATAGATAGATAGATAGATAGATAGATAGATAGATAGATAGATAGATAGATATGAGATAGATAGATATGAGAGATAGATAGATAGATAGATAGATAGATAGATAGATAGATAGATAGATAGATAGATAGATAGATAGATAGATAGATAGATAGATAGATAGATAGATAGATAGATAGATATGAGATAGATAGATAGATAGATAGATATGAGATAGATAGATAGATAGATAGATAGATAGATAGATAGATAGATAGATAGATAGATAGATAGATAGATAGATAGATAGATAGATAGATAGATAGATAGATATGAGATAGATAGATAGATATGAGATAGATAGATATGAGATAGATAGATAGATAGATAGATAGATAGATAGATAGATAGATAGATAGATAGATAGATAGATAGATAGATAGATAGATAGATATGAGATAGATAGATAGATAGATAGATAGATAGATAGATAGATAGATAGATAGATAGATAGATAGATAGATAGATAGATAGATAGATAGATAGATAGATAGATAGATAGATATGAGATAGATAGATAGATAGATAGATAGATAGATAGATAGATAGATAGATAGATAGATAGATAGATAGATAGATAGATATGAGATAGATAGATAGATAGATAGATAGATAGATAGATAGATAGATAGATAGATAGATAGATAGATAGATAGATAGATAGATATGAGATAGATAGATAGATAGATAGATAGATAGATAGATAGATAGATAGATAGATAGATATGAGATAGATATGAGATAGATAGATAGATAGATAGATAGATAGATAGATAGATAGATAGATAGATAGATAGATAGATAGATAGATAGATAGATAGATAGATATGAGATAGATAGATAGATAGATAGATAGATAGATAGATAGATAGATAGATAGATAGATAGATAGATAGATAGATAGATAGATAGATAGATAGATAGATAGATATGAGAGAGATAGATAGATAGATAGATAGATAGATAGATAGATAGATAGATAGATAGATAGATAGATAGATAGATAGATAGATAGATAGATAGATAGCAGTGGGTAACAGATAACACAACCAATAAAAGATGTGTATATAAAATCTATTCCTGCAGCTTCGTCCGTATTTATTTCTTTTTGAAAGTTTCACCAGTCGGGAATTCAGAGATTATTTTAGATTTGGTTCTGCCTTGGAGTTTTCCATAACAAACAATGTCCGTGTGGGGAGATCCTGACCACCAGCAAGAAAATTCTTCAGAGATGGTGGGAGTAGTGGAAAATCCCCCCTGTGTGACGTAAAAAGATAGACGGCTTAGAGCAGGATGGATGGATATGAGATAAATAGGTATTATTTGGGCACATAATGGCAGAAATGTGTGGGCACTATATAGAAGTATTATTTGGCATTGTATAACAGTATTGTGTGGGCACTATATGGAACTATTTCTTGGCCACTAAATGGGCAGTATGTTGTGGGCATTGTATGAAAGTATTATTTGGGCACTGTATGGAAGTATTGTATGGCCACTAAATGGCAGTATTGTGTGGGCACTGTATGGAAGTATTATTTGGGCACTAATTGGCAGTATTTTGTGGACACTTTATGGAAGTATTATTTGGCATTGTATAGCAGTATTGTGTGGGCACTGTATGGTAGTATTATTTGAACACTAAATGGCAGTATTTTGTGGGCATTGTATGAAAGTATTTGGCATTGTATGGCATTGTTATTTGGGCACTGATTGTCAGCATTTTGTGGGCACTGTACAGAAGTATTTTTGGTATTATTGTGTGGGCACTGTATGGAAGTTTTATTGTATGAAAATATTGTTTCGTGACTGGCAGTATTTTTTGGGCATTGTTTCGAAGTATTATTTGGGCACTTAATGGCCGTTTTGTGTGGGCATTGAATGGCGGTATTTTGCAGGCATTGTATGAAAGTTTTATTTAGCATTGTATGGAAGTATTATTTGAGCACCGATTGTCAGTATTTTGCGCGCACTGTAGTATTATTTGGCATAGTATGCCAGTATTGTGTGGGCACTGTATAAATGTATTGTTTGCTTACTGATTGGCAGTATTTTTGGGGCATTGTTTCGAAGTATTATTTAGGAACTAAATGGCAGTTGTGTGTGGGCACTGATTATCAGTGTTTTGCGGGCATTGTATGGTAGTTTTATTTAGCATTGTATAGCAGTATTATTTGGGCACTGAATGGCAAGACTTCGTGACCATTGTTTCAAGTATTATTTGGACACATAATGGCAGTATTGTGTGGGCATTGCATAGAAGGATTATTTGGCATTGTTTGGCAGTATTATTTGGGCACATAATGGCAGTATTGTGTGGGCATTGCATAGAAGGATTATTTGGCATTGTTTGGCAGTATTATTTGGGCACATAATGGCAGTATTGTGTGGGCATTTCATAGAAGGATTATTTGGCATTGTTTGGCAGTATTTGGGTATAAACATTCAGGTAAAAACTGCACATGTATCTGGGTTTGATATATTGTATATATTTTGAAATTGTCTAAAGATGGCAGACAGGGGTGAGGTCTGCCCAGGGCCCCAATTAAAAGACGCAGGTGCCATGTAAGGACGGGCTGTAATAATAATAATTCTATGGACAGAAATAGTAAATGTCCCATTTCACGGTGATAGGATTTTCTGCAGTTTACGTCGGCCGGGGATGGTCATGGGCCGTCTCACAGTGAGCCCTTTATATAAATGAATCTAAATGATTGCAAAACATTAGTAAACCCCAGAGTACAGTACATGCCTGGCAGGCCGGCAGCATAGAAGTCCTGCAGAAAACGGAGGAGGAGGAGGAGGAGGTCTCACCCAAAATCTTCCCAATGGTCTGTTTGTCTTTGATTTTTTTTTTCCACAAGCTGAGCAAATACGACATCTTCCTTTCTCTTGCCCCCAAATAGCAGAGCGAATTCGCTCTCGTCACTGGAAAGACTAACACAAGGAGGCCGTTAACCTGACCGCAGTCCCTGTTCATCACCATTGCTATTTCTATAAGGCGTTAATGGAAAGATGGGCTCGAAAAAAAGAAAAAAACCCTGAATTTACTTTTCACTCATTTCACCCCCCCCAGGGTGGGATGGTGGGGGGTGGAGAGAAAATGTTCGGCCTCTGAATGTTTCTCATTGTTGGGGAGGTGGAAATATTTACCCCACCGCGGGGACGCAGAGCTTGACGTGTTTACATCGAAGAGTTATTTACCTTATAGCTGCCCTGGATTGCATAATCCCTGCTAATAAACAGCATTTCAGGGGAGGCTTAATCTCACAGATTACACAAAATTGCACAGTTGTTTTTCTTCTGGATGATGAGGGAGGGTAGATAGAGAGGGGTGGTCGGGGGTCACACTACACTTATATACTATTGGATCATGTATATGCTGATCAGGGGTATGGACAAGCTGGGTGACAGCCCCTGTAGGAGTTGCGATGGCAGCCTTATTGGTTATCACCAAGATTTCCCAAAAGTTTCCAAAAATTACGAGATCAGATTAGAGTTTATAGTGTATGGGACCCACAGGGACCCCCATATTTTCCTGAGGGCTTCAAGTCCGTTTATTCTGCCAAATTTGGGCAATGTATCAAAAAGCACCAGACTGTCCAGATACCAGGTTGGCATTGTGCCATCAATCATCACCAGGAGAGGGGCCTTATTTTGCTCTCCTCCCCAATAATATAGTCCATAGTATAAAAAGTTGAGCCCCAAACAGGACATTTTTTTGTGGGCAATTTCGGAAACATGGTTGGCCCATAGAGCCTCAGCCTTACACAGATGAGACGGTAAGCGCTGAAGATACCATGGGGCATGGCAGGAGAAGCAGATACGTGGTGATTACTAGCGCCAAGAGAAAAAGAGCCAGATCACATGCCCTTGGTGCCAGGTACTAGCAATGCCCTAGTGGGCAGACTTCCTGGGCAGTCGTGTTTTTGTATTTTTAAGTAGCTGTATTGTTTGGAAGACTTTTCTTGCTGTCGTATGAAGTCATTTATAATGAAATAATACGTCTCAACAACACATTCTTGTGCGTGGTGTCATGTGTCCTTTGTGTGCGCCAATTTACTGCCAAGGGCAAATGTGTGCAATCAAGATAACATTCATTGTTCTGTCTTCTGTTGTGCGGATTCCAGACGTGTTGACTTCTGCCAGGATCACTAGTTGACTAGAGGTCGACATGGTAAAATTGGCACCACTTATAAGGAAACAAACAAAACAGCGGAGCCCCCTCAGCATTGTGAATATGTCTTAAATAGACCATATGGGCCAATTTTGATCCATTCCCTCACAGTCCTACTTTTCTACAGATTGCCCGGTTACCAACACACATCTGCAATGAGGCTCTAGATAACAAGTGGCATAGTAAGGTATAGAGGTCACTTCTAGTCTTCTCTGCCCAGCTCTTCCTTTATACGGGATCTTCTCTCAAAAAGTAAAAAAACTTCCATGTGCTCATGAATGTTCCTGTTCTCTCGGTCTGTACATTTTTGCTGGTCGGAGCAGCAGTTTGTACTCCAGAGCTGCTCTTATTATTGTAACAGGAAACAGGAAGTTGCAAGCATAGGAAGCCATTCTGTAAACGATGCTGAACTGTGTTTTGTCACTCAGTCACAGAAGCTGCATACAGTATACAGAGGCTGCCATGCTCTCCTCCAGCCAACCCCGTTCCTTTCGCCAACCCAACTTCTTCACTATTCCACTCATCCACCCATCTCTTTTCCGCTCTCCCTCCCACCCATCTCCCCTTTTCTACTCTCCTACCCATTTCCCACCCATCTCCTCTCCCTTTCCTCTTTCCCACCAAGCACCTCCTTTTTTCCTTACTCCTAACAATCTCCTCCCCTTTTCTTCACTTCCAGAAATCTCCTCCCCTTTTCCGCTCTCCCACCCATCTCCTTCCCCTTTCCCAACAATCTTCTTCCCTTTTCCTCTCTCCTACCTATCCCCTTCCCTTTTCCTCTCTCTCCTACCTATCCCCTTCCCTTTTCCTCTCTCCTACCTATCCCCTTCCCTTTTCCTCTCTCCTACCTATCCCTTTCCCTTTTCCTCTCTCTCCTACCTATCCCCTTCCCTTTTCCTCTTTCTCACAAATTTCTTCCTCTAATTTTACTATCTCCCATCAATCTCCTCCCCTTTTCCTCTCTCCCACCCATCTCTTCCCCCTTTCCCAACAATCTTCTCCCCTTTTCCTCTCTCCTACCTATCCCCTTCCCTTTTCCTCTCTCCTAACAATCTCTTCCTCTAATATTACTATCTCTCATCAATCTCCTCCCCTTTACCGCTCTCTCATCTGTCTCCTCCCCTTTTCCTCTTAGCCCCTTTTCCTTTATCCTCCCCTTTTCCTCCCAGAGTCACAACATTCTGATCCTACTTAGATACAGTAAGTAAGTGCACAAGGGGAGGGGACTCCTACAGTGATGTCGGAAATGCCGCATGATAGCCCACATGATACCCCTCCTCTTAACATTTCTATTCATTTTAATGGAGGGAGCAGTCAGGTAGACAACAGCTAAACATACAATACAGTTTTTCACATAGATCTTGCAGATTTCCTTGACAATGAAGCCCTGTGACCAGGACAACCTGGTAAGACAGAGTGACCTCAACCTACAGCCTCCTGAGTAAGTTCTATACCATATATTATCTACATGACATACTGTATACATTGTATCTGTGCATAGATAATACAGCAGCACCTGTGGCGTGATAGGAATCTCATGTCGACTTATTGGGTTTAAACATCTCCATTGAGAGACTGAAGAAGATCTGTCCACACCTGATCCCTCACCTGGGCTCTCCATCCATTGTCACCATAGCTGGTCCCACGTGGCTCGCCATGAGGCGAGAGCAGAGAGATGAAAGGTGCGTACACCTGGCACGTGGATGAGATGGGTAAGAATAGCGCACTGTTTCCATTCATTACATCCTCCACTTCATCAATAGAACTTTATGTTCATTATCCAACAGCTTCGAAGAATGAGATGACGGAAAGTCTCAGCGGTGATGATGCCGGTACCAAGAGACAACTCATTAAGCCCCTTTGTTCTCATAGTCTTCTCTCTGTACTCAGCCCAGACTTAGGCCCCGTTCAGATGTTTTTGATTTGACGCGGTTTTTAATAAGTTTTCCTGGCGGAAATCCATGTCAAATACACCAACTATCTGCCACCCATGCCAGTCGATGGGGTTTACGAAAACCTATTAACACATTCCCGGAAAATTGCCTTGTGGGCTGTTTTCCACGCAGCATGAAATTAGGCGCACGTTAGTCTCGTGCAATCCGCAACAAAAATCTGCAGAAAAGCGGCAAGATTTCTGAGGGGGATTCCCTTGAATTACGGTTAGCTTTCTTTTTCGTTATTGCTAGTTTGAGCAGTTCTTTGTCTGCATTAGACCCACAGCTAGGGGGCGCTGTTTCATTAGTGACTATGGAATAAAAAAAATTGAGCAATGGTTAAATGTAATAGGGTAGATGGCAAACAGCATGGGACTAGAATATTCTGCAGCCAATTAGATCATGAGGATAACAGCAGGAGAGGAGTGTATTGATTTTGTCAGGGCAGTGACCTGTCCACTCATGTGATGATATTAGTGAGGACAGGGGGCTATATCAGACAGGGGCAGTGTCATGATGTGTGGGGGATTTCTGAAACAAGAGAAAGATCACAGATCGATAGTGAAAATAGCCGGATCCCACAGCAGCACAGAACATTTCAGGAGAAGAGTATGTTGATCTTGTGGGGGTAATGACTTGTACCCTAATATGATGATTTTAGTAAAGACAAGGGTAGTGTCATGATGTGAGGAGTAGAATGGAGACAATTGAGAAGTCACAGACTTATAGAAAGCGCAAGATCCCAGCAGCACAGAGCATTTCAGGAGATTATCTTGTGGAATAGTGGAAGGAGCAGGGTCCTCAGACAGAACTATTCGTGATCCACTGCTGCAGATACAAAGTTCATTCACCCTTATTACATAGTACAGATTCATACATTATAACCGATGAACGGCGTACGTGTAGATTCCATGTTTATCCCTCATATTGCAGATCGTCACTATATCTTATCTTCCACCGTAAACAGGAATAAGGTTTAAATTTGAGGTAAAGGGCTTGAAAATTTCGACATAGGAAGCAAACGAATAGCAAAGAAGGTCAAGTGTTGGAAATCCAGTTTTCCATGTGTGCTCGGCGGAATCTGAGTTTTGCTTTTTGCATTGTTTAGATTAGGAGGAAATGATGATTCCCTGAAGGTGTTTGGAACCTGTTGACCGTGCGGCTCTTCTGGTGGGACTGGGGTGTTCCAGGACTACAGGCCAAGTATGGGATTATGGGGTAGATGGGTGGTGGGTCATAGCCAACAGTCAGGCTGCTACTGATGGAGCGTTCACACAATCACATAAAGGCGTGGAATGAATATTTTGCATCTTGAAGACTTTTTGAACATTTCCTAAAGGGGAAATCCATTTAAAATGTTCTTCTCACATTTTATAGACCTATATGAGAAGAGCACATGTCTTGGACCACCAATTGAAAGGTCAAACATTTAACACCTCAATGCTGCACTTAAGTTCCCTGATGTTCTTCTGACCAGTCTTCCTATCCCAATGGTTCCTCCTGCCGATGACCTCAATTCCGAGTCGTACTCGCTGGCAAGTACATCGTTTTTGGTTCTTGGTACATAATTTTTTCAGTATGTTAATGGTTCAATTCCTTAGACCTTGGCTTATTCATGACTCCACTACGTCAACTGTGTTTCCTGACCTTGGCTTGCTCATAATTCTGCTTCCTCACCTGTGATCCTTGACCCACAGAGAGGAGCACCACCTGACTCTGTAACCTCATCTGCGATCCTTGACCCACAGAGAGGACAACCACCTGACTCTGCTACCTCACCTGTGATCCTTGACCCACAGAGAGGAGCACCACCTGACTCTGCTACCTCACCTGTGATCCTTGACCTACAGAGAGGACCACCCCCTGACTTTGCTACCTCACTTGTAATCCTTGACCCACAGAGAGGACCACCACCTGACTCTGCTACCTTACCTGTGATCCTTGCCCCACAGAGAGGACCACCAATTGGAGATTCCCTGGTAGAGGATCCTTAATAAAGACAAGGAGATCCTTACTCCTATGACCTGCTTTGCTTGGTTCCACTGGTGATTCACCTAATCCACAGATAGGACCACCACTGGAGATTCTTTTTCCAAGTGACCCTGATAAAGGCGAGGAGATCCTCACACCCTGTGCTTCGGGGCTACCAGACCAACCCTTGGGGACATAGTTGATATGCCTCAATTGACAGCAGCGACAATAGGATGATCATATGAACTTTCCTCATGATCTGCTTCCATATTTGCAGAACGCTTTAGGATCATCCTATAATGACAGGAACTAACGGTCATTAACTGGAAATGTCTCAGAAGGTTCTTCCAGCTGCTTATATGTCTCTCGTCATACAAATAAGAAGTGTCCTAGTCATGGATCACTAACCTGCCGTGTCATAACCCTTACATGCACGTGCGCACACCCCATTCACATATTACCCTGTAAACAGGTTTATTATCTCACGGGGACTCATTTCCACCCCCGACACAGATCTTCATAATAAACCATATGCTTCCTCAAGATTTACTATGCAGAAAATGCCTCCAAAGTTGATACACATTCACATTTATTGTTTGAGTCATAAAACCAAGTTACCATACAGGGATGGAATTCGATGACATCATGATTCTCAATGAGGTCTTCTCCTAAATATGTTTCCATCCGCAGTCACTTATGGTATGGAATTTGTGGTCTACTGGAGTTTGCAATTAGTACACTATGTAGGATGGGCCCCGTATCTGATGGAAGTCCCAACTCCTGGTGCCAAGGGCATAACTATACAGAGGTAGCAGTCAGCCTGAAAACCAAGTGAGATCATAAGACCCCTCTGCCCATATGAGGACACCAATACTATAAACAATGAGTGATAGTTGGTGGGCCCTTTTATAGATTTTGACCAGGAGCTTCGACTTACTCTACTGTCTGGTGGCCTACATTAGACCACCTGTGTCCTCAATCAGCTAAGAGGCCCCCTGGGCATTTCATTGATAACGTAATACTGTAATACCACCACCCGAGATCAGTAGCTCCATAAGTCTTGCTGTAATGTTTATGATAGGCCATGTAGGGCTGTGGATCTTAGTAAAGGCAGCATGATGACCTAGTGACAAAAAATGTTGAAGTCGTGGTCTGGTGCAGCGCCCTCCTTTCGCTTGTCAGGCCCCATAACAATGATGACTTGCCCCATAGTAGGTTCTCCATCAAAGGATATTCCCGTAATGCAAAAATGTGTTATTGATGAAGTTATGTAGACAGACAAACGACTTCAAATATAGGTGTGGGAGCAGATTAACATCTTTTGCTGCGGATTCGCTGCGGAAAATATCGGCCACGTCTGGTCTTAGCTTCAAAGTATGTGTCCATCTAAAAAAGACAAGTCATAACAGGTCACTCAACAATAATGATTGGTTAAGGCAAAATAATCAGTTGGCACTATCAGGGCTGGCCTTAGGGGTGTGCAACCTATGCGGTCGCATTGGGCGCATCACTTATCACCACTGAGCATGATGCCAGAGACCCTGATGCTTGCACCCTTCTATAACTGGTGTATAATGTGCACAGAAGACAGCTTCAGTGCCTAGTTTGATTGGGCAGTATTATTTATGAAACGCTCTGCCAGTGTTATATGGGCAATCATTGTATTATATTGGCACTATATGGTCCTGCGTGGGGGGCATTAATAGAAGGAACTGCATAGGGAAGCCTGGTCACGTAAGCAGACATGGCCGAAAGGACAAATCCAGCTCTTCTCCAGGTACCAGACAATAGCATCTGACGTGTAACACTCACTGCCACCGGTCATTTCTGGCAATGTGAGCGTTATTATTTAATGACTCGTACCCGGCCAACAATGGAAAGTAAATAAACTCATAGACTGGGGACATCTGCTGCCTGCGACATTATCTTTTTATGTGGCAGCGAATGACTGCTATATCATGAACTTGTGTTTCAATATAAAACCAGCCTCTTACAACACAATGCCGTTCTGTGTACACAGCTGCCGAGGTTTGGTGTACAGGAGGCTTTCACTCAACAAGGAAAACGACTCTGGAATATTTGATAAAGGTGAAATCTAAGATGAAATATAGTAAATAGATTATGAAAAAAGACCTGGCATCTGTGGGCAGTCATAAGCGTGGACATAATTATAGTAGCTATATTATTGTACATAGAGGGCAGTATTATAGTGGTTATATTATTGTACATAGGGGGTAATATTATAGTAGTTATATTCTTGTATATAGGGAGCAGTATTATAGTAGTTATATTCTTGTATATAGGGGGGCAGTATTATAGTAGTTATATTCTTGTATATAGGGGCAGTATTATAGTAGTTATATTCTTGTATATAGGGGCAGTATTATAGTAGTTATATTCTTGTACATAGGGACAGTATTATAGTAGTTATATTCTTGTATATAGGAGGCAGTATTATAGTAGTTATATTCTTGTATATAGGGGCAGTATTATAGTAGTTATATTCTTGTATATAGGAGCAGTATTATAGTAGTTATATTCTTGTATATAGGGGGCAGTATTATAGTAGTTATATTCTTGTATATAGGGGCAGTATTATAGTAGTCACATCCTTGTATATAGGGGGCAGTATTATAGTAGTTATATTCTTGTATATAGGGGCAGTATTATAGTAGTTATATTCTTGAACATAGGGACAGTATTATAGTAGTTATATTCTTGTATATAGGAGGCAGTATTATAGTAGTTATATTCCTATATATAGGGGCAGTATTATAGTAGTTATATTCTTGTATATAGGGGCAGTATTATAATAGTTATATTCTTGTATATAGGGGCAATATTATTGTAGTTATATTCTTGTATATAGGGAGCAGTATTATAGTAGTTATATTCTTGTATATAGGGAGCATTATTATAGTAGTTATATTCTTGTATATAGGGAGCAGTATTATAGTAGTTATATTGTATATAGGAGCAGTATTATAGTAGTTATATTGTATATAGGAGCAGTATTATAGTAGTTATATTCTTGTATATAGGAGGCAGTATTATAGTAGTTATATTCTTGTATATAGGGTGCAGTATTATAGTACTTATATTCTTGTATATAGGAGGCAGTATTATAGTAGTTATATCCTTGTATATAGGGGGCAGTATTATAGTAGTTATATTGTATATAGGAGCAGTATTATAGTAGTTATATTCTTGTATATAGGAGGCAGTACTATAGTAGTTATATTCTTGTATATAGGGCGCAGTATTATAGTACTTATATTCTTGTATATAGGAGGCAGTATTATAGTAGTTATATTCTTGTATATAGGGAGCAGTATTATAGTAGTTATATTCTTGTATATAGGGCAGTATTATAGTAGTTATATTCTTGTATATAGGGGGCAGTATTATAGTAGTTATATTCTTGTATATAGGGGCAGTATTATAGTAGTTATATTCTTGTATATAGGGGCAGTATTATAGTAGTTATATTGTATATAGGAGCAGTATTATAGTAGTTATATTGTATATAGGAGCAGTATTATAGTAGTTATATTCTTGTATATAGGAGGCAGTATTATAGTAGTTATATTCTTGTATATAGGGTGCAGTATTATAGTACTTATATTCTTGTATATAGGAGGCAGTATTATAGTAGTTATATCCTTGTATATAGGGGGCAGTATTATAGTAGTTATATTGTATATAGGAGCAGTATTATAGTAGTTATATTCTTGTATATAGGAGGCAGTACTATAGTAGTTATATTCTTGTATATAGGGCGCAGTATTATAGTACTTATATTCTTGTATATAGGAGGCAGTATTATAGTAGTTATATTCTTGTATATAGGGAGCAGTATTATAGTAGTTATATTCTTGTATATAGGGCAGTATTATAGTAGTTATATTCTTGTATATAGGGGGCAGTATTATAGTAGTTATATTCTTGTATATAGGGGCAGTATTATAGTAGTTATATTCTTGTATATAGGGGCAGTATTATAGTAGTTATATTGTATATAGGAGCAGTATTATAGTAGTTATATTGTATATAGGAGCAGTATTATAGTAGTTATATTCTTGTATATAGGAGGCAGTATTATAGTAGTTATATTCTTGTATATAGGGTGCAGTATTATAGTACTTATATTCTTGTATATAGGAGGCAGTATTAGGGCGGGTTCACACATAGCGGAATTTCACTTAAATTCCGCTGCGGACACTCCGCAGCGTTAATCCGCAGCGGAGCCGTTTCTCCATTGACTTTCACTTTAATTTAGCAGTGTTCGTTTACACGATGCGTACAATTCCGCTGCGGAGCATAGGCTGCGGAGCGGAATTTGGTGTCCGCAGCATGCTCTGTCTGTTGCGGAGCAGTGGCGGACTGGTTGCGGACTCATGGCGGAATTTCTCCATTGACTTCAATGGAGAGTCAAAATTCCGCAATGAAGTCCGCAGATCTTTTGTGTGCTGCGGAGCGTATTGTTTTTACTACCATGACATTTCTTCATTCTGGCTGGACCTATGTATTTCTAGGTCTACAGCCAGACTGAGGAAGTCAATGGGGCTCCCGTAATGACGGGAGCGTTGCTAGGAGACGTCTGTAAATAGTCACTGTCCAGGGTGCTGAAAGAGTTACGCGATCAGCAGTAACTGTTTCTGCACCCGGGACAGTGACTACCGATCTCAATATACATGTATCTGTAAAAAAAAATATAAGTTCATACTTACCGAGAACTCCCTGCGTCTGTCTCCAGTCCGGCCTCCCAGGATGACGTTTCAGTGTAAGTGACGGCTGCAGCCAATCACAGGCCAAGCACAGGCTGCAGCGGTCACATGGACTGGAGCGTCATCCAGGGAGGTCGGGCCGGATGCCGAAAGAGGGACGCGTCACCAAGACAACGGGCGGTAAGTATGAAATTCTTTGACTTTCACTAGGGAAAGTGCTGTCCCTTCTCTCTATCCTGCACTGAATAGGGAGAAGAGAAGCACTTTTCCTGCAGTCCGCAGCGGCCAGTCCGCATCAATTTTCTGCACATTTTGTGCAGATCCGCTGCAGAATCTGCAACGCAGATTCTGTGCGGCATTGATGCGGACAGTTGCGGAGGAATTCCGCCATGTGTGGTCATGCCCTTATAGTAGTTATATCCTTGTATATAGGGGGCAGTATTATAGTAGTTATATTGTATATAGGAGCAGTATTATAGTAGTTATATTCTTGTATATAGGAGGCAGTACTATAGTAGTTATATTCTTGTATATAGGGCGCAGTATTATAGTACTTATATTCTTGTATATAGGAGGCAGTATTATAGTAGTTATATTCTTGTATATAGGGAGCAGTATTATAGTAGTTATATTCTTGTATATAGGGCAGTATTATAGTAGTTATATTCTTGTATATAGGGGGCAGTATTATAGTAGTTATATTCTTGTATATAGGGGCAGTATTATAGTAGTTATATTCTTGTATATAGGGGCAGTATTATAGTAGTTATATTCTTGTATATAGGGAGCAGTATTATAGTGGTTATATTGTATATAGGGCGCAGTATTATAGTACTTATATTCTTGTATATAGGGGCAGTATTATAGTAGTTATATTCTTGTATATAGGGAGCAGTATTATAGTAGTTATATTGTATATAGGGCGCAGTATTATAGTACTTATATTCTTGTATATAGGAGGCAGTATTATAGTAGTTATACTTTTGTATATAGGAGGCAGTATTATAGTAGTTATATTCTTGTATATTGGGGGCAGTATTATAGTAGTTATATTCTTGTATAGGGAGCAGTATTATAGTAGTTATATTCTTGTATATAGGGGGCAGTATTATAGTACTTATATTCTTGTATATAGGGGCAGTATTATAGTAGTTATATTCTTGTATATAGGGAGCAGTATTATAGTAGTTATATTGTATATAGGGCGCAGTATTATAGTACTTATATTCTTGTATATAGGAGGCAGTATTATAGTAGTTATACTTTTGTATATAGGAGGCAGTATTATAGTAGTTATATTCTTGTATATTGGGGGCAGTATTATAGTAGTTATATTCTTGTATAGTGAGCAGTATTATAATAGTTATATTCTTGTATATAGGAACAGTATTATAGTCATTATATTCTTGTATATAGGGGGCAGTATTATAATAGTTATATTCTTGTATATAGTATTATAGTAGTTATATTCTTGTGTATAGGGGCAGTATTATAGTAGTTATATTCTTGTATATAGGGGGCAGTATTATAATAGTTATATTCTTGTATATAGGAACAGTATTATAGTAGTTATATTCTTGTGTATAGGGGCAGTATTATAGTAGTTATATTCTTGTATATAGGGGGCAGTATTATAGTAGCTATATTCTTGTATATAGGGGGCAGTATTATAATAGTTATATTCTTGTATATAGGAACAGTATTATAGTAGTTATATTCTTGTGTATAGGGGCAGTATTAGGGCGGGTTCACACATAGCGGAATTTCACTTAAATTCCGCTGCGGACATTCCGCAGCGTTAATCCGCAGCGGAGCCGTTTCTCCATTGACTTTCACTTTAATTTAGCAGTGTTCGTTTACACGATGCGTACAATTCCACTGCGGAGCATAGGCTGCGGAGCGGAATTTGGTGTCCGCAGCATGCTCTGTCTGTTGCGGAGCAGTGGCGGACTGGTTGCGGACTCATGGCGGAATTTCTCCATTGACTTCAATGGAGAGTCAAAATTCCGCAATGAAGTCCGCAGATCTTATGTGTGCTGCGGAGCGTATTGTTTTTACTACCATGACATTTCTTCATTCTGGCTGGACCTATGTATTTCTAGGTCTACAGCCAGACTGAGGAAGTCAATGGGGCTCCCGTAATGACGGGAGCGTTGCTAGGAGACGTCTGTAAATAGTCACTGTCCAGGGTGCTGAAAGAGTTAAGCGATCGGCAGTAAACTGTTTCTGCACCCGGGACAGTGACTACCGATCTCAATATACAAGTATCTGTAAAAAAACATATAAGTTCATACTTACCGAGAACTCCCTGCGTCTGTCTCCAGTCCGGCCTCCCAGGATGACGTTTCAGTGTAAGTGACGGCTGCATCCAATCACAGGCCAAGCACAGGCTGCAGCGGTCACATGGACTGGAGCGTCATCCAGGGAGGTCGGGCCGGATGCCGAAAGAGGGACGCGTCACCAAGACAACGGGCGGTAAGTATGAATTTCTTTGACTTTCACTAGGGAAAGTGCTGTCCCTTCTCTCTATCCTGCACTGAATAGGGAGAAGAGAAGCACTTTTCCTGCAGTCCGCAGCGGCCAGTCCGCATCAATTTTCTGCACATTTTGTGCAGATCCGCTGCAGAATCTGCAACGCAGATTCTGTGCGGCATTGATGCGGACAGTTGCGGAGGAATTCCGCCATGTGTGGTCATGCCCTTATAGTAGTTATATTCTTGTATATAGGGGGCAGTATTGTAGTAGTTATATTCTTGTATATATCAGTATTATAGTAATTATATTCTTGCATATAGGGGGCAGTATTATAGTAGTTATATTCTTGTATATAAGGAGCAGTATTATAGTAGTTATATTCTTGTATATAGGAGCAGTATTATAGTAGTTATATTCTTGTATATAGGGAGCAGTATTATAGTAGTTATAGTCTTGTATATAGGAGGCAGTATTATAGTAGTTATATTCTTGTATATAGGGGCAGTATTATAGTAGTTATATTCTTGTATATAGGGGGCAGTATTATAGTAGTTATATTCTTGTATATAAGGAGCAGTATTATAGTAGTTATATTCTTGTATATAGGGGACAGTATTATAGTCGTTATATTCTTGTACATAGGAACTAGTATTGTAGTTTATAATTTCCTTTTCATAGGGGGCAGTATTATAGTAAAGTAAATGTATTGTTCAGCTCATCCAGCTCTCCATACACACAACCAATCCTTCTTCAGATTAGTAAGAAAAAAAAATTGATTGGTGCCGGAATACGTAAAATGTTACTTTTTATTTCATCCACTTAAAAACAGCAGGAACCGCTGTGAAAACTCAGAAAAACATCTGACGCATTTTTAAACTCACTCGTATTTTGTCATAGCCTCCTAGAGCACAGCAGGCCCCTCTTCTAGGTACACCTCATTGTCAATTATTTAAATAGATAAATTCCCCAAATGCAAAACCATGAGTGTTAATCGAGACGTGTCTGTGCCCTATAAATGACTGTACACGGAGTAGAATGATCCATATTGGGGGCTGAACCACCATTCTTAAAAATACCAACTACTGATTCACCAGAAATTAATGACATCACTAACAATACAGAACGCGTCAGTACAATACGATGTAGGGATTGGTAGCAGATAGTACTCACACCGGTGTAGATACTGGGCTTGTAGCTACAACCAGGTTCTAGGTAATACGTGGCTTGACCCTGACCTTGGCCTTGTTTCTGGATTTTGGTACCATCTTGTTCACCTGGTACCTGTTATTCCAATCCTGTTTCTGACTCCTAGCTATCCCTTGACTATGCTTCCATCTCATCCTTTGGCCTTTACACATCCCTGACCGCTTCCCTGGTGACAACTCTTGACTCCGTTCCTGGTTGCGCAACTGCTTCTTCAGTGCTCCCACCACCAATCTGACTATTCTGGGGACCGCGACCTGGGAATCTAACCGGGAAAGTCTATAGTCTAAAGTCCAGTGCCAAACTGACTGTGGCTCAGACGATTCACATATCAGGTACGACATGTAACAGACTGTATACCAACCATTGCTAAGAGTCATTTCTGCAGATGTTGGGTCAGGGGGTGTTCAGTTATAGGCCCCCCTAGGACACATTGAGAATACTTGGTCTCGTAACGCTCACGTATCGCCACCTCACAATCACAAAGTGAAGATAAAAGCTGAAAAACACTGGATGGAAACATTTGGTAATGTTTTCTAACAAACGACTCCTGTTATAGGGCGGCAAATTACCCTGGAATTTAGATGGAACTGTAGTGGCAACCATTAATAAGGCAGCGTTTATAGTGGGTGACATGTTATTACAGGACATGCCAAGAGATTTAGTGGCGCAATCACTTTCCTCACTATAGGCAATGATAAACTTCGCGGCATCAAAGGGGCTAATGATTTGGAAAAGTATTAATGGGTAATTACCACATGTTCCCGTAATCTGCGGCCCATGAATAAAGGCCTATTGTATAGGATGTCTGTGTTTGGGGGTCATTACAAGACGTAACTCTTTTACCTATAAAAATGGGTACGGGACCAGATCCGCAATCTGTCAAAGCTTTTATATTTCTTCCATGGTCCCTCATTTCAGAATGAAGCCATTTCTGCGGATTTACACAAAGAGAAATTAAAGGACCCAGGAAGGATTATGGGGATTTCTAACCTAATCGTCTAAGGTTGTGTAGAGATTCTTTGTGATGCAAATCTAGGAATGGTCTTAATTCACAATCCCCCCTCCAAGGTGACTTTCTAAAATGTCCGTACGATATCAGATCAATTTAACTTACCTTCTTCTTTAAAGGAGACATGTCGGAAGGAAACAGCCCATTTGGTGCACATTAACCCCTTAACGACCATTTTGGCCATAATGACCCAGCCTTCTTTTTTATTTTTCTCATCTCCACATTCCAAGAGTTATAACTTTTTTAATTTTTCCGTCAACACAGGCGTATGTGGGCTTGTTTTTTTGCGGGACGAGTTGTGTTTCTCAATGGCACCATTTTTTAGTGCATATATTATATTGATTAACTTTTATGAACTGTTTTGGGGGGAAGGGAATTGAAAAAAAAACGCTATTCCTGCATTGTTTTTCGTGTTTTAAATTCATGCCGTTCACTATGCGGTATAAATACCATGTTACCTTTATTCTATGGGTCGGTACGATTAAGATGATACCACTTATGTTTAGGTTTTTTATTTTTTACTACGTTTGCACAATAAGAAACCTTTTAAACAAAAATAATACATTTTTGCATAACCGCATTCCAAGAGCCGTAACTTTAATATTTTTCCGTTAATATCGCCATATGAGAGCTTGTTTTTTGCGGGTCAAGGTGTAGTTTTTATCGTTAATATTTTGGGGTGCATGGGACTTATTGATTAACGTTTATTATTATTTTTTGTGGGGGAATGGAGAAAAAAAATCGATGTTTGCTGTTTTTTTTTACGGCGTTCACTATACAGTTGAATTAATGTGTTAACTTTATTATTTGTGTCGTTACGATCGCAGCGATACCATATATATATTTTTAGTGTTCAAGTTTTTTTTTATATTTTCAAAAACTTTGACTGTTTTTAATGATTTTTTTAAGTCCCACTAGGGGACTTCATCATGCGATCTTCTGATCGCAGATATAATGCTTTGGTATACTTAGTCCCCATTTACACGAACGTGCTTTTGTGGCTGCAATTCCCCCGAAAATCCACGGGAGAATTGCGGCCCCATTCATTCCTATGGGGCCATGCACATGACCGTGGTTTTCACGGTCCGTGGATGGCCCAGGAGCCCGCACCGCAGAAAGAATGGACAAGTCTTATTACGGCCGTGTTTTGTGGTCCAGGCTCATAGAAAATAACGGACGCGGCCATGTGCACGGCCCGCGGTTTGCGGGCGGCTCGCGGGTGACACTCCACTGCCGGCCGATCCGAAAATCAAGGCCGTGCACATGGCTACGTTCGTCTGCATGAGGCCTTTGTATACCAAAGCATTATTGTCTGTCAGTGTAAAACGAACTGGCAATCTATTATGACCTGTCTGTAGGACTAATAGGCCTACAGACAGGGCAGGCCTGGAGGTCTTTCTTAGACCCCGGCTGCCATGGCAACCCGTTGGCGGCCGGCGATTGCATTCGGGGGCCGCCGATGGGCGACAGAGGGAGCAACCTCCCCCTGTCAATAGATTTAAATGCTGCGGTCGCTATTGACAGTGGCATTTAATGGTTAAACAGCTGAGATTGAAGGTTTCTTCAATCTCGGCCATTGCAGCGGGAGCCTGGCTGTCAGTCACAGCCGGGCTCCCGCGTTAATCGTGCGGGCACAGAAGCTGATCTCCATCACGTACAGTGAAGGAAATAAGTATTTGATCCCTTGCTGATTTTGTAAGTTTGCCCACTGTCAAAGACATGAACAGTCTAGAATTTTTAGGCTAGGTTAATTTTACCAGTGAGAGATAGATTATATTTAAAAAAAAACAGAAAATCACATTGTCAAAATGATATATATTTATTTGCATTGTGCACAGAGAAATAAGTATTTGATCCCTTTGCCAAACAAGACTTAATACTTGGTGGCAAAACCCTTGTTGGCAAGCACAGCAGTCAGACGGTTTTTGTAGTTGATGATGAGGTTTGCACACATGTTAGATGGAATTTTGGCCCACTCCTCTTTGCAGATCATCTGTAAATCATTACGATTTCGAGGCTGTCGCTTGGCAACTCGGATCTTCAGCTCCCTCCATAAGTTTTCGATGGGATTAAGGTCTGGAGACTGGCTAGGCCAGTCCATGACCTTAATGTGCTTCTTTTTGAGCCACTCCTTTGTTGCCTTGGCTGTATGTTTCGGGTCATTGTCGTGCTGGAAGACCCAGCCACGAGCCATTTTTAATGTCCTGGTGGAGGGAAGGAGGTTGTCACTCAGGATTTGACGGTACATGGCTCCATCCATTCTCCCATTGATGCGGTGAAGTAGTCCTGTGCCCTTAGCAGAGAAACACCCCCAAAACATCATGTTTCCACCTCCATGCTTGACAGTGGGTACGGTGTTCTTTGGGTCATAAGCAGCATTTCTCTTCCTCCAAACACGGCGAGTTGAGTTAATGCCAAAGAGCTCAATTTTAGTCACATCTGACCACAGCACCTTCTCCCAATCACTCTCATAATCATCCAGATGTTCATTTGCAAACTTCAGAAGGGCCTGTACATGTGCCTTCTTGAGCAGGGGGACCTTGCGGGCACTGCAGGATTTTAATCCATTACGGCGTAATGTGTTACCAATGGTTTTCTTGGTGACTGTGGTCCCAGCTGCCTTGAGATCATTAACAAGTTCCCCCCGGGTAGTTTTCGGCTGAGCTCTCACCTTCCTCAGGATCAAGGATACCCCACGAGGTGAGATTTTGCATGGAGCCCCAGATCGATGTCGATTGACAGTCATTTTGTATGTCTTCCATTTTCTTACTATTGCACCAACAGTTGTCTCCTTCTCACCCAGCGTCATACTTATGGTTTTGTAGCCCATTCCAGCCTTGTGCAGGTCTATGATCTTGTCCCTGACATCCTTAGAAAGCTCTTTGGTCTTGCCCATGTTGTAGAGGTTAGAGTCAGACTGATGAATTGAGTCTGTGGACAGGAGTCTTTTATACAGGTGACCATGTAAGACAGCTGTCTATAATGCAGGCACCAAGTTGATTTGGAGCGTGTAACTGGTCTGGAGGAGGCTGAACTCTTAATGGTTGGTAGGGGGATCACATACTTATTTCTCTGTGCACAATGCAAATAAATATATCTCATTTTGACAATGTGATTTTCTGTTTTTTTATATATATAATCTATCTCTCACTGGTAAAATTAACCTAGCCTAAAAATTCTAGACTGTTCATGACTTTGACAGTGGGCAAACTTACAAAATTAGCAAGGGATCAAATACTTATTTCCTTCACTGTACATGCACGTGGGAATGCACGAACAGACTGCATTCCCAGACGTGCATGTACGTGAAAATGTGGGAAGGGGTAACAAATATGAAAAAAAAAATTTTTATATCAGCTCCTACGCTGAGATATAATAACTTAAAGTTACAGGCCCAAAACCTGAGGCTGCACTACTGAGACATTCCGATGAGAACATGTCCCTTTTTGATTGCTGTCAGCTGTAGCGTTGTCATGGAGTTCTTGTGTGGATTCAATTCACAACAGGGTACACTGGGAGTGGTCTGGACCTCCTGCCAATAATGGTCATGGGCCCTTTACCAACCACCATAGTCATAATACACTTGAGCAGGGTCAACACATTGTGACTCAGGGGCTGTGAGCCCTCACCTGGACATGGGCCCTTGGGCATTGCCCGACGGCATAAATGGTCAGTCCACCTCTGATTAGCTAAATACATTGATGTCTGCGTTGTGTCGTTACCCTGTTATTCCTCCTAGAAATTTATAAATAAATTGACAACTGGGTGTTACCATTTCACTTTTCAAAGGGATGTGTCTCTACACAGTCTGAGATGGTGAGCACTGATTGGACAGTGTCAGGCTGTGTAGGGACACCCCCCCCCCCAACTGGTAAGGTGTAAATATATTCATAAATTTGTAGGAGGACTAACAGAGGAACGGCACAACACAGAGTTCAAAGACAAGAAGCACCAGAATCATTATCTTATGGGAAATACAATTATTTACTAAAACAGACATGTCAGGAGAGGTGACAAGTCCTCTTTCAGTCTTCTTTAAAGGTCCCGATACAGTGGAAGAAGGCTATGTACTTAGTGTCCATATAGATAACCGTATAGACAACAGCCTCCTCCCCTCCAGCAGCCATGACCCCATGATAAGGACTTATGGATGTATCTTTCTACTGACATTTTTTTTAGGAAATATCATTGGTGAGAGTCCGTGAACCGTAAAATTTTGGTCACATGATGCTGAAGGGTTGTCCATGTTTGGTCAACCCCCTTCTTGAGACCATTTAGGGCATGTCTACCAAAATCTGTATGGTGGGTCTCTTATTACCCCTCTTTTGGTTTGGGTTCTTGCAGTCAGGAAAAATTAAGCAAAGCGTCTCCCCTTGGTTCCGTTGGTCCTAGGGCTATACATTGGGAAGAGATTGAGTGGTGTAAGTAGCCATGGCCACTACTGGTGCCTACTGCTCTGCGTACAGCTTTGGTAACAATATCCATGGACTGTATATTCCCAGGAGCCTGTGATTATTCATAGGGAATGACATCAGGGGGTTTCCTGAATTCCGTCCTTATGTGCTAGTAGAAAAGGCCTGGTGCCACGTCATGTGACTGAGATACGAAAATCTATAATCCGCAACCGCAATCTGCTTCAAAGCATTGCATTTATTTTCCTAATGCAAACACTCGAAATCAGTGTTCACACTTGTTCTGAGCAGTTCCTCTCCCAAGCCCAAACCGGACAACCGATGTCTCCCAATATTTATTCTGGAAGCCGCATCAAGCCATTGTCTGGTATTTTTTGAGGCCCAGACATATTTGTGCCCGCTTGGTGCCAGATCTTACACATGTCAGCATGCAAAAGTGTGAGAGAGAAGGGGTCCAACCAACAACACAGAAAACCCCACCAGATACCAACTCCAGTCTAAAAATCCTCATACACAGCTTGGAAATGTCAAGTTAACGTTCATACTCCAAGCCCACATATTTTACAAAAAAACAGGACAAATGTATGCCCAATATCTGCAAACGGGACAAGAAAATCTAAATGCTTATTAAAGGTAGAAATATAGTACACATATTCTTGTATATAGGGGGCAGTATTATAGTAGTTATATTCCTGTATATAGGGGGCAGTATTATAGTAGTTATATTCTTGTATATAGTGGGCAGTATTATAGTAGTTATATTCTTGTATATAGGGGGCAGTATTATAGTAGTTATATTCTTGTATATAGGAGCAGTATTATAGTGGTTATATTCTTGTATGTAGGGGCAGTATTATAGTAGTTATATTCTTGTATATAGGGGGCAGTATTATAGTAGTTATATTCTTGTATATATAGGGGCAGTATTATAGTAGTTATATTGTATATAGGGAGCAGTATTATAGTAGTTATATTCCTGTATATAGGGGGCAGTATTATAGTAGTTATATTCTTGTATATAGTGGGCAGTATTATAGTAGTTATATTCTTGTATATAGGAGCAGTATTATAGTAGTTATATTCTTGTATATAGGGGCAGTATTATAGCAGTTATATTCTTGTATATAGGAGCAGTATTATAGTAGTTATATTCTTGTATATAGGGGCAGTATTATAGCAGTTATATTCTTGTATATAGGGGGCAGTATTATAGTAGTTATATTCTTGTACATAGGGGCAGTATTATAGTAGTTATATTCTTGTACATAGGGGCAGTATTATAGTAGTTATATTCTTGTATATAGCGGCAGTATTATAATAGTTATATTCTTGTATATAGTGGGCAGTATTATAGTAGTTATATTCTTGTATATAGGAGCAGTATTATAGTAGTTATATTCTTGTATATAGGGGCAGTATTATAGCAGTTATATTCTTGTATATAGGAGCAGTATTATAGTAGTTATATTCTTGTATATAGGGGCCGTATTATAGTAGTTATATTCTTGTATATAGGGGCAGTATTATAGTAGTTATATTCTTGTATATAGGGGGGCGTATTATAGTAGTTATATTCTTGTATATAGGGACAGTATTATAGTATTTATATTCTTGTATATAGGGCGCAGTATTATAATAGTTATATTCTTGTATATAGGGGGCAGTATTATAGTAGTTATATTCTTGCATATAGGGAGCAGTATTATAGTAGTTATATTCTTGTATATAGGGTCAGTATTATAGTAGTTATATTCTTGTATATAGAGGGCAGTATTATAGTAGTTATATTCTTGAATATTGGGAGCAGTATTATAGTAGTTATATTCTTGTATATAGGGGCAGTATTATAGTAGTTATATTCTTGTATATAGGAGCAGTATTATAATAGTTATATTCTTGTATATAGGAAGCAGTATTATAGTAGTTATATTCTTGTATATAGGGGGCAGTATTATAGTAATTATATTCTTGTATATAGAGGACAGTATTATAGTAGTTATATTCTTGTATATAGGGAGCAGTATTATAGTAGTTATATTCTTGTATATAGGGGCAATATTATAGTAGTTATATTCTTGTGTATAGGAGCAATATTATAGTGGTTATATTATTGTACATAGGGAGCAGTATTATAGTAGTCATATTCTTGTATATCGGGGGCAGTATTACAGTAGTTATATTCTTGTATATAGAGGGCAGTATTATAGTAGTTATATTCTTGTATATAGGGGCAGTATTATAGTAGTTATATTCTTGTATATAGGGGGGCGTATTATAGTAGTTATATTCTTGTATATAGGGGCAGTATTATAGTATTTATATTCTTGTATATAGGGGGCAGTATTATAATAGTTATATTCTTGCATATAGGGGGCAGTATTATAGTAGTTATATTCTTGTATATAGGGGCAGTATTATAGTAGTTATATTCTTGTATATAGAGGGCAGTATTATAGTAGTTATATTCTTGAATATAGGGAGCAGTATTATAGTAGTTATATTCTTGTATATAGGGGCAGTATTATAGTAGTTATATTCTTGTATATAGGGGCAGTATTATAGTAGTTATATTCTTGTATATAGGGGCAGTATTATAGTAATTATATTCTTGTATATAGGGGCAGTATTATAGTAGTTATATTCTTGTATATAGGGGGCAGTATTATAGTAGTTATATTCTTGTATATAGGGGGCAGTATTATAGTAGATATATTCTTGTATATAGGGGCAGTATTATAGTAGTTATATTCTTGTATATAGGAGCAGTATTATAGTAGTTATATTCTTGTATATAGGGGGCAGTATTATAGTAGTTATATTCTTGTATATAGGAGCAGTATTATAGTAGTTATATTCTTGTATATAGGGGCAGTATTATAGTAATTATATTCTTGTATATAGGGGCAGTATTATAGTTGTTATATTCTTGTATATAGGGGCAATATTATAGTAGTTATATTCTTGTATATAGGGGCAGTATTATAGTAGTTATATTCTAGTATATAGGGGGCAGTATTATAGCAGTTATATTCTTGTATATAGGGGACAGTATTATAGTAGTTATATTCTTGTATATAGGGAGCAGTATTATAGTAGTTATATTCTTGTATATAGGGGCTGTATTTAGGTAGTTATATTCTTGTATATAGGGGCAGTATTAGGCTGGGTTCACACGTGGCGGAATTTCACTTAAATTCCGCTGCGGACACTCCGCAGCGTTAATCCGCAGCGGAGCCGTTTGTCCATTGACTTACACTTTAATTTAGCAGTGTTCGTTTAGACGAGGCGTAAAATTCCGCTGCGGAGCATAGGCTGCGGAGCGGAATTTGGTGTCCGCAGCATGCTCTGTCTGTTGCGGAGCAGTGGCGGACTGGTTGCGGACTCATGGCGGAATTTCTCCATTGACTTCAATGGAGAGTCAAAATTCCGCAATGAAGTCCGCAGATCTTATGTGTGCTGCGGAGCGTATTGGTTTTACTACCATGACATTTCTTCATTCTGGCTGGACCTATGTATTTCTAGGTCTACAGCCAGACTGAGGAAGTCAATGGGGCTCCCGTAATGACGGGAGCGTTGCTAGGAGACGTCTGTAAATAGTCACTGTCCAGGGTGCTGAAAGAGTTAAGCGATCGGCAGTAACTGTTTCTGCACCCGGGACAGTGACTACCGATCTCAATATACATGTATCTGTAAAAAAATATATAAGTTCATACTTACCGAGAACTCCCTGCGTCTGTCTCCAGTCCGGCCTCCCAGGATGACGTTTCAGTCTAAGTGACGGCTGCAGCCAATCACAGGCCAAGCACAGGCTGCAGCGGTCACATGGACTGGCGCGTCATCCAGGGAGGTCGGGCTGGATGCCGAAAGAGGGACGCGTCACCAAGACAACGGCCGGTAAGTATGAAAATCGTTTACTTTCACTAGGGAAAGTGCTGGCCCTTCTCTCTATCCTGCACTGATAGGGAGAAGGGAAGCACTTTTCCCGCAGTCCGCAGCAGCTAGTCCGCATCAATGTACTGCACATTTTGTGCAGATCCGCAGCAGAATCTGCAACGCAGATTCTGTGCGGCATTGATGCGGACAGTTGCGGAGGAAATCCGCCACGTGTGGTCATGCCCTTATAGTAGTTATATTCTTGTATATAGGGGGCAGTATTATAGTAGTTATATTCTTGCATATAGGGGACAGTATTATAGTAGTTATATTCTTGTATATAGGGGCGGTAATATAGTAGTTATATTCTTGTATATAGGAGGCAGTATTATAGTAGTTATATTCTTGTACATAGGGGGCAGTAATATAGTAGTTATATTCTTGTATATAGGGTCAGTATTATAGTAGTTATATTCTTGTATATAGGGGGCAGTATTATAGTAGTTATATTCTTGTATATAGAGGGCAGTATTATAGCAGTTTTATTGTTGTACATTGGAGCTAGTATTATAAAAGTTATGTTCTTATACATAGCGGGAAGTATTACAGTAGGTATTTAGTTTTGCAATGACAGAGACTGTATATAATATGTGTATATGGGTAGATGAAATGTATCCGCCCTGAAAGTAAAATTAGTGCAGTTTTACTGATCTGAAGAACATATTCATAATATTTGTATAGGGCTGAGTAAATATACTAAAAATAATGTCATCCATGAATTATCAAGGGCTGGTACTGAAAAGGTTAACATAAGTTGCTGACGTCCTAAAATAATCAGGAACAACAAGGCTTCAGTGTAGCATGGTATATGGGATTCCAGGCATGCTTGACATGCTTTCTGGCAGGAGGAGAAGTCAAGAAACCCGGTGTATCCCTTAAATACACATGAGACTGTAACGCTCAGGCAGCTGAGGATAACAAGGAGGAAAATGAAGCATTATTTCCTCGACACTTTGATGCACAGGAAGAAAAATAATCAGTTTTGAGCAACTTGTACAAAATTATCTCCTTGGGGTTTAGAAGAGCTGAAGTATAGAGAGCTGTGAGGATGCGGTGGGAATGTTGATGTACAGCGTGTATATTTATCTACCTGCGCAGAGCTCCATGCCTGGATTTTCCATGTGTTTTCCCATTAGAGATTGGACAGCGCCACTGGGATCCTTCTACAACTGACCAGGCCATAGAGTCGTCACATCAGGTTAAGTGGTCCTACAATCTCCATGCTGCAAAATGTAGATATGGCTGAGATACAGCAGCTCAGCAGACAGTATCACACATGATTGGCTTAGATACACGGCTTAGCAGACAGTATCACACATGATAGGCTTAGATACACCAGCTCAGCAGACAGTATCACACATTATACTCTTAGATACATCAACTCCTAACAGACAGTATCACACATTATAGGCTAAGATACACCGCCCCAGCAGACAGTGTTACATTTGATAGACTTAGATACACCGACTCAGCCGACAGTATCACACATGATAAGATTAGATGCACCAGCTCAGCAGACGGTATCACACATGATAGGATTAGATACACAGCTCAGCAGATAGTGTTACACATGATAGACTTAGATACACCAGCTCAGCAGACAGTATTACACATGATAAGCTTAGATACACCAGCTCAACAGACAGTATCACACATGATAGGATTAGATACATCGGCTCAGCAGACAGTATATCACACGATAGGCATAGATACAACATCTAAGTAGACAGCATAACGCATGGTAGGCTTAGATACACTGGCTGGGCAGTACAGAGTCCCTGGAAATAATTTTCATCTTGTATGGCTATATTTTTTACATGAAAACTATAGCTGAACTGGGTCACTGAACCGGGCGGCACCTATACATCAAATTCTGGAACGTATTACAGCAGCACAGAGTATTTCAGGAGATGGGTGTGCTGATCATATGTCCACTCATGTGATGGTGTTAGTGAGGACAGGGCTTTATGTAAGGGGCAGTGTCATGATGTGAGGAGGAGAATATAAATAAGTGGGAGGTCGAAGGAGCAGGACCCCCACATTACAGGGCATAACGTGGCACACTTGTCTCTGAGGCTGGCGCGTGTAACAG